>NC_052356.1:22420758-22468715 GCF_009727055.1 Benincasa hispida
GTATGCAAGAGGATATCATTGTCACTCTATGCCTCTTAGAGAAGTATTTTCCACCATCATTCTTCACAATAATGGTACACCTTGTAGTGCATCTCATAAGAGAAGTTTGAGTTTTGTGGACCTTTTATTTGAGGTGGATGTATCCTTTGAACGATACGTGAAAGTGTTGAAAACTTATGTACGAAACGGAAATCGACCAGAAGGATGTGTTGGAGAAAATTATATTGTCGAAGAGACTATAAAGTTTTGTTATGAATTCATATCTGGTGTTAATTTTATTGGGCTAAACTCATCAACAAAGAAAGCAATCTCAAACATTGATAGAGCATTGCCAGTTGCTTCTTTTATTAGACCGAGTAAGGATGAGTTGGATCAAACTCATCTTTATATCATTCAAAATGTAAATGATGTGCTTCCTTACGTCAAGTATATAGGTCTCCATCTTATTCTCGTTTTAGGTTACTTGATTATTCAATAATATACTAACTTTGTCATTTATAATAGGCAACATATGGATATTTTGTCTAAGCTCAATTTTGGTAAAAATAAAAGTGGAAAGTGGTTTCAAGAAGAGCATAATCGTATATTCAGTCGGTGGTTGTCCACATAGGTAATCTCTAAAGACCTACTATTTTATGTATAATTAAATGTTAACTACTAAAATTTTATGAAATATATCGTAGGTTACACTAGCTCTCGAAGTTCTAAAAAATTCCATATCGCCTTCTTTGAGATGGATAGCTAATGGACCTTGTCCAATTGTGGCAAAATATTCTGGTTACGTGGTCAATGGTTACTACTATCACACAAAGAATCGCGATGATGTTAGAAGGTTTCAAAATAGTGGAGTTAGTATAATGGCTACCACAATGCAAGTCTCTAGTGCTAAGGAAAAAAGACCCGTCATGTCAGATATAACCTTTTATGGTGTAATACAAGAAATATGGGAGCTTGACTATCATGGATTATCATTTATTTTATTCAAATGTAATTCGGTTGAGAATAGAATTGGAGTCAAAACAGACGAGTTTGGTTTTACTATTGTGGACCTCAATCGTATTGGACATAAATCAGACCCATTTATTTTAGCCTTCTAAGCAAAACAAGTGTTCTATGTAAAATACCCCGCAAATTCGGGTTGATCAATTGTTTTAACATCTCCACAATGAACAATTGAGGATGATTTTTATGAAGATGAAATAGGAGATATGCTACAAGAGTGTGGTTATGAAGGTATGCAAAGAATGCCCAATGTTGATACATCTATTGAGATTGATGATACAACATCCAAATATATTAGAAATGATTGTGAGGATAGATGGGTTGATAAATAATGTATTAAACATGGTATGTCATTTACTTGGTTGTATTTAAATATTATAGGTCATTTACTGTGAGTAATGTTTTTTTTTTTTTTTGGCAGATTGACATGGAAAATTCAACAAGTAGCAGCGAGGATGATAGAAATATGATCCCACAAAAACATAGCAGAATAAGTATTCCACATGGCCCAACTACAATGTCTGAGTTGCCACAAATAAGAACATCTGGGCAACAGTTGACCATTGATTATAATGAACATGGCCAACCGATTGGATTTAGAGCAAAGAAGATGCAAAGTTATATAGAAATTTGTGTTCGACAACAAATACCTATAACGTATAATTCTTGGAAAAAAGTTCCAAACCATTTAAAAGACAAACTTTTTGATTGTGTAGTGGTATGTTTTCTAAAATTTTAATTCATGTGCATAGTAGTTTATTAGTTTATTGTTTAACTACTTTTTTCATTGTGCAGACGTCGTTTGATGTGGACTCTAAGTCCAAACACTATATACTCATGTCTGCATCTAGGAAGTTTCAGACTTTCAAGACAACATTGACTCAAAAGTTCATACTTCCATTTAAGGATGAACCCTCGGTCTTGCAATTTTCTCTCCAACAATATTCTCATATAGAGTAAGATCAGTGGACATCGTTCGTCAATGAACAATTGAGTGAAGAATGAGATGTAAGTCATTCACAATAAATTAAATGTCAACATTATCATTGTTTCTATAGGTAACTTCAACTACATTTGTTGTACAGGAAATTAGTCGTCTTCAAAAAGAAAGATGTGCGAAATGTGTATATAATCATCACATTTCTCGGAAGGGTTATGCGAATCTTGCCCAAGAATTAGTGAGTTTTTTGACTTAAAATCTTTTATTCTAATATGTGTTTATGCTAATTAAATATGTATGTTCATGTAGAACCTATTGAATGATCTTTCTTATCGGGCAACTTTATGGAAAGAAGCAAGAAAAGAAAAAAAATAATGAATACTTTGATGAAGCTACTTGAGAATGTGCCAATCGGATTGTAAGTTTATATTGTGCAAAGTTTAAGATGGCATATATATAATATTTGGAACTTGTGATGATATAGATATTGTGTGAAAATTGTAATATGCTTTACAGGATAAATTGGTTGAAGTCTATGAAGGTGAAGATGTTCTAACCAAAGCAATGGGTACAGAGGAACATTGGGGACGTGTTAGAGGAATGAGTGATTTTGTTTCCCATTCCCAATATTTCAAATTAGTAAAACCAAAGTCCTCAATGAGCAAGAAATTGAAGGAGGCTCTAGTGAAAAAAAATGTTCGACATGGTAAAGTTTCAAGAGAAAGAACTCACAACAGAAAATCTCATCAGTCCAAATCATCTGTTGGAAGTGTTGTACTAAGTGCATATGAAGAAGAAGATACTGAGAAGATGCCTAAAGAAGATTTGAAGGTAATTTATTTGTTGTGACTTTTAATTATATTGTATGTTCTTAACCATGCATGACATAAGTTCTTTTAAATTTGTTAAGGGGACACTATGCCACTTAGCTATAAGAACTGTAGATAATATTGTTGCAGTAGCCACAACATTTGATGAATGATGTGTCATGCTGAATTGTTAAAGTTCTGATTGATATTGTCATTGGAGAAGATTTGCCTATACCAATTCATGTGAAGGATAAAATAGAGTCCTTAAATCAAGCAATGGGCAACTTCGTAAAATTACCTTGTGAACTTGTAGTTATAGTTGACGAGAAAAAAAATATGTTTCTTTCTCAGTATATGAGTTTGGTTATATATTATATTTCCTACTTTGAATTTTTGTAACTTTGGTTATGGTAGGACCATTCAACAATTAAGAGCTTCAGCCAATCCTCCAAATATATTGACACCACTAGTACCATCAAACTATTGAACAGACATGCCATGCATAACATGAACGATGTAGACATGATCCGTATCACTTTGGATGAGCATATATTTGGAAGAGACAAGTTTATTTATTTAGGCCGTGATGATCTGATCCAATATTGCAATATGGTTGAAATAGGCTACATGTGTATTTTGACATACATTGCGTAATTATACACATCTAGATGTGTATAAGAGACAGAGAATTGGCTAATTTAGACTAATTAGTCCTTATTTTATATAACACAGGGTAAGTAAATACAAGTTCTTAAGTTATTTTTAATTTGCATTATACACGTACTAATATTTCAAAATTGTTGCTTATTATAGTTATCATTGGATATTGATTGTAATCAATCTACAAGAAAATTGTGTTTATGTTTTGGACTCTCTTCGAAGTAAGGTTCAAGAGGATTTTCATGGAGTTATAAATATGTAAGTGTAATTGAACTTTCTTAGCTCTTAATTGAAGTATTTATGTTTAACTAATGTTTTCAAACTATTTAGTGAATTGAAAACATGGCAAGCCAAGCACGATCTCTAACACCATCGGTCTTCTCCAAAATGGAAACCTGTAAAGGTAAATTTGCATTCATTTTTTAACAATTTGTTCATTTGAACATAAGAATAATTATTTTCAACTTCTTTATATGCAGTGCCCTCGTCAATTAGATTCTGTAGGATGTAGGTACTATGTGCAAAAGTATATACACGAAATAGTGCATAAACCTACTACTTCCATTACTAGCCTCGTACATAAATTTTTTAATTTTTATATAGTACTAGCTTTAATTTAATAAATGGACGTAAACTTATGTTGATTTTGTCTTTTTTTTCCCTCTTTGTAGTTCAATACAAAAAATGCATATACCCAAGGAGAGGTTGACGTAATTCGAACCCAATGGGCAAGTTTTGTTGGCTGATTTGTGTAAAGATGTAATTCTTGTTTTTTGTCTCAATAGAATGTAAATGCTAACTTAGAATGAATGCAAATTTATCTAACCACTGTTTATTATTGGAAGATTTATGTATAATATATTTTTTTTTGTGTTTATGGGATATTTGGTGTTAAGTATTCATGGAATTAGTACTAATTGATATTTGTGAATGAGAGAAATGATGGCTTGGTGTAAGTATTCTATGAAAGTCTGGTATTGTTATACAAATGTTAGTGATTAGTGTGTTTATTTCATATTTTGATGAGTATATATAATGGATTGGAAATATTGATTCTTGTTTGTAGATAAATTCATAGGTGGAAGACAAATATTGATGGCTTGCTATGCAATTTTTTTTTTTTATACTTTTTAATATAAAACAATGACGGTCATTTCCTGACCCAACACGAGACATATAATGTCATTTCTAACTTCTTGACAAAAAACTGGATTCAGTAACGGATTTTTTTAAAAAAAAACGGACAGATTATGGGCTCCAATGTTAGTTAAGAGGGTTTCATTTGAAAAAAGTCTTCAGTTGCAATCGACATTAAAGGGTTTTAATGTCGGTTGCAACCGCCATTGAAGTCCTTTAATGTCAGTTGGAAATTTCATTGAAGACCTTTAATGTCGGTTGTAAACTGACATTAAAACTCTTAAACCGACATTAAAGATAGAAATTCTTCTAATATTGTTAAGTAAACTTGATTTCTTGTTTCTTGGGAACGATGTGAATTTTTATAAATGATATACCCGTATATATTTTTTAAATGGTTCAAAAGACCCATTCATGTGGTTGTGAATTTGTGTATCATACCCTTATGTTCATCAGTTTTAACAGGATTGATATTTCAATTTACACACCTGAATTTCCTTGTCTGGTGTGGCGTAGTTGATTTACTATTGATCCATAATATAACATGTATAAATCTTATTCTAGTCTTCATGTTGATCAACGATCCGTCCCCTATAGTTTGAATGTCCTATTTTACTTGTGAACTTTAAGTAAAAGTTCATTTTAGTTCTTAATATACCTTTTCATTTTACATTTGAGGGATTGTTGCTTGAAAGAAATAGGATGATGACTGATATGTTTGTTTTAATTGTGAAAACAAAAAAGAGGTTGTGGCTAAAAAAAGTGAAATTAAAATGGTTGAAGGAAGGGGTTGTTATTTCAAATTAAAAAAAAATGAGAGAAGGAGAGGATGGAAAGGAAGGATTCAGAGGAGGGAGAAAGAGGTGGAAAAGAAGAGAGAATTCGAAAAAAAATTTAAAATATTTACTTTTTCTATGTCATCTTGTCCCTTCATCATTTAGTTATTAAATTTATTAGCTAGTTTTAGTAGTCGAGAGGCTCTTTAAACTTATTCTTAAAAACGAGACTAAAATATGCGTTATTAAGCAAATAAAAGAAATGACAAAAAAAAAAAATCGTGTACATGGTACGATTTCTAGCAAAATCATGTGCCACATAGACAAGTTTGGAACACGTGGATTGACATGAAACCCCGATGGAATCTATATGGGTGCCAAGGTGGAGGGACGAACCCGTGTACCATGCATACGAGTTCCTTCACTCACAAAACTACGTTTTATAACTACATTATTAAAATTATTCTTTCACAACTATCCTATATTTGTCATATTTTTAAAACTACATTATTATTAATCTTTGTCCATTGCTAATGTAGATAAAATAGCCTATTAGTAGTAAAAACCTATCAATAATGAACATATCAATGGTACATTGGTAATGTTCATTAGTAATATAAAAATTATTGTCAAAATGAGTATAACTTAATTGACATAGTTTTTGTACCATCAATCCTGAAGTCAAAAGTGATAAAAGTAGAAATCACTTATTAGTGCCAGACTAACAAATTGATAGCGATGATGAATATCTATCACTGACATACTATATAAATGGTAGACTAGATTTTTTTTTTTTTTAAAAAAAATTGTCATATTTGAAAATTATTCGTGTGTTGCATATTTACAAATATCTCAACATATTTTATGTCACATCCATTATAATTATTCAATATATATAACATAAAATACCATTAAAAAAAAGTCACAGTAATTTTTAAAAACTTTTTTTTTCAAAAAAAACAAACACACATAAAGTGGAGTAAAATTAATTGTTAAGAAAAACTAATGCAAATTAATATGAATATTAAGTTCACCAACTCTACGAAAAGATTGTACTTCCACATAAAATTGTATCCTTTCTATAAATGGATCAACCAAATAAACCAACCTTCGATCGCCACTTCCCTCTCTTTCACCCTCATTCATCAAAACAAAGAAGCAAAAGAAAGATCCAAATCTCACCCAAAAAAAGAAAAAAAAAAACCCTTTGATCGACCAACATGAACAACTTGGACAATATGAATAATAATGGTGAAGACTCACAAAAATGGATTCTGGATCCCAGCGAGATCGATGTGATGGTCGAAGTACCGATAAACGACGGTGGCGGCGGCGACAGAAATGGGAGCTTCAAAAGGAGGGATGATGATCATGGGGTTTCAAGGCCTGGGATGAGGCTTGGAAGAAGGAAATCCAAAGCTGAAAGAGGCCTTAAAAGCTTGAGATTTTTGGATCGTTCTGTGACTGGCAATGAAGACGATGCTTGGAGAGCAATTGAGAGTCGATTCCATCAACATGCTATTGATGATAAGCTTCATAAAGATAAATTTGGACTTTGCATTGGTATGTTTTTGGATTTTTGCCATATCTGTTATTGGTTTTGTATCTATTTAGTCTTGATAATGTATTCAGAAGGTCTTATGCACAACGGATAAAAATTTTATTGTCAGGATATGCCTATTTAGTCCTTTAAAGATTTTAACATGTGTCTCACATGCTAGCGTTCTAGGTTGTGTTTCTTTAATCGTCTGTGTGATGTTTCTAATATTGCAAGTCTTTAGTTGTATCTATTTATTCTCTAAAAAGTTTTTAATGTGTCTTATATAGGTCTCTAGTCATGTCTCTATTTAGTCTCGATAAAATTTTAAGGATCTTATGTCGTATTACCTTAGTATAGATAAAGTTTTTATTGTCCCGTTTGGTATTAGGGTTATGCCTACTTAGTCCTTTCAATTTTCTAACAAGTCTAACATATACTAGAGTCCTAGGTTGCTCTTTTTAGTTATCCACATGACGTTTCTAATAGATATTATTGTAGACCTTTAGTTGTATCTCTATTCATTCTTGGTAAAGTTTTTAATGTGTCTCATAGATCTTCGGAAATTTTTTATTAGGCACATAAAGGTCTTGAAATGTACCTCTATTTAATAATCATTATGTTTTTTTCTTAATAGGCCACTAGAATTTTAGGGTTAGTATCCATTTAAACATTTATGTGACCAAAAGTCTAAACATTAAATAGATTATGCAAGTGTGCCACATAATGGTTAAATTGAAACTCCGGGAAGTATAAGAACTAAATAAATACAACTTGAAATATTCATAAAATTGAGACATGGTTCTGAAGTTGTTTAGGAATTAAATTTACAATTTAACTTAAAGTGCGATTATACAATGATTAGAACTCAAAATTTACCTCGATTGAAACAGGAATGGGAGGAGATTCAAAGGACTTTGCATGTGAATTGTTTGACACATTGGTGAGGAGAAGGAGGCTATGTTCAGCAGATGGGATTACAATGGAAGAATTACATGGTTTTTGGCAAGACATGACTAACCAAGATATGGATTTTCGCCTACAAATATTCTTTGAAATGTAAGACAAGTTCTATTTCTTAATACTATAATTTTACTTTTTTTGTTAGCCCAAAAGTCTTTCAAAATCATTAAATTTTCATAGTCCTTCAGGTGTGACAAAAATGGTGATGGGAAGCTTTCAGAGGCAGAAGTAAAGGAGGTTAGGAAAAAAAATTCAAACCCTACGGTCATATAATTTTTAGGAACCAAGTCAAGTACTGAGAACTAAAAACGTAGGAATTGTTTTAATAATAATTTGATTAGGAATTCAAGTGTTTATTTAATAAAGGTGAATATCATCGTAAATTTTCTTTAAATAATATCTATTTTTGTTTGTTTATACAAGTTTCCATTATATCTCATGTTCATTAGAAAAAAATTCAGCATAATATATTTGTTGATTACATACATGCGTGAGTTGAGGGAGCTGAATAGGAATTTAATTCAAGGTTTATAGCAATAGTTGAAGGGTTTTAATTTCGAACAACTTTCGGAATCTGTACATTATTGATTGATGTGTTCTTGAATGTGCGATTGATATTTTCGTTCCGTTATAAATTATAAACTTACAATTGCTAATTATATTGTATTGAAAAAGGTGATAATCTTGAGTGCATCTGCAAACAAGCTAGGAAATCTCAAAAGCCAAGCAGGTTATTATGCATCTATGATCATGGAAGAGCTTGATCCAGACCATCTTGGATATATTGAGGTAAAAGGGTCATTCTCAAAACTTACACTAATAATGCTTTAGTTGCAACCGTACCCTTCAACTTTTCATTGTAAAAATCGAGTTCTCGAGCTTATACAAGCGTTAAGAATAACCTTCAAACTTACATAATTGTAGAAATCATAAAAATCATAAAAGCTTGAGGGTTTGATTTTTTTTTTTGTTTGTTTTTCATTTGGGGTCCAATTTCTACAACTATTTGTATGTTTGAAGATCTAGTTTTAACATTTTATATAAGTTTGAGACAATTGAAAGTTCGAAGATGTAATAGTAAAATTACCATCATACTTCAAAGGTGTTTTTTACAATTTGCCCTAATATTTTTCATATATTATCATCTTTTTTTTTTCCCTCTTCAATTTAAAGCAGCTATCACAACTTGAAACTCTATTGAGGGAAGTTATGGCATTTGATCAAGATAACAGCAAGATTATGACTAAGAAGACATGTACTCTTACAAGAGCCATGATTCCTAAAAGATACCGAACTCCAGTGAGTCGAATGGTGTCGAGGACCGTCGAGCTCGTCCATGATAATTGGAAGAGGATATGGGTGATCGTAGCATGGCTAGCGATAAACGTGTCGTTATTCATTTGGAAGTATAATCAATACAAGAAACATAAGGCATTCAAAATCATGGGGCATTGTCTTTGTGTTGCAAAAGGTGGAGCTGAGACAACCAAATTCAATATGGCATTGATTCTATTGCCAGTTTGTAGAAGTACTCTCACAAGACTAAGGTCAACATTTCTAAGTAAAATCATTCCTTTTGATGATAATATAAACTTCCACAAAATAATATCATTTGGGATAGTGATTGGGACTTTTCTTCATGTGTTTATGCACATAACTTGTGATTTTCCAAGGCTAATTGCATGCCCTAGAGAAAAATTTATGGTGCTTCTTGGGCCTAATTTCAATTACAAAAAGCCAAGTTTTCAAGATTTGGTGAGAAGTACAGCTGGGATTTCTGGAGCTTTAATGTTGATTATTATGGGGTTTTCATATGTTTTGGCCTCACATCAATTCAGAAGAAATGTTATTAAGTTGCCTCCACCTCTACATCATTTGGCTGGCTTCAATGCATTTTGGTATTCTCATCATTTGCTTATTGTGGCCTATGTTCTCTTCATAATACATGGCTACTACCTCTTCTTAGTCACCAATTGGTATGCTAAAACGGTACGTATTACTTTTTTTTTTAAGCTCATGTTTGAAATAACTTTTCAAGTACTTAAAAATAATAAGTTGTACCATACAAGTATTATTTGAATTAATATTTTGTTACTATAGTTTAAAAATTTCATGTCATTTGATTAATTCAAGTAGCCCATTTGTTGGTTTTTGTTGTCAACATGATGAAAGAAATATTAAATTATAAATTTGGTCCAAACATTTTATTGTTGTCTATTCAGTCAGTGTGTCCTATAAAACCTTTGTAATAAGTCTTATATATTTTTTAGAAAAACTTAGGTGTTGCATTCGCAACATTTATCTTTTTACAATTCAAGTAGTTGTCTAATAAAAAATGGACATGTGATCATTTATTTATTATTTATTACATTTTTTGTGTATAAAGGAAATGGAAGCATGAGATTAGATTGTACCTAATCATTGTCACTATATTTTAAGATTGGTTTAAATACCATCATTTGATGTTAGCATCAAATCTCTCTAACTGAGCTTGATTCCTATAATTTGGAGTTTGTTCATTTTTAATCTCTGTACTTTTAGTCAAATTTAAATTTAGTATGCTAGTTTATTGTTGACTTTCATTTTTTTTTTTGTTTTGAAAAAATGGTTGTTTATTTGCATTGTTACTCTAAATTTTCTCTTTTTTTGAAAAAAAAATGTTATTATGACCATTTTTACTCTAAATTTTAGAAAACATATTCACATATTGTATTTAATTATACGAAATTATTGTTATAATGTAACGAATTTCGATAAAATTAAGTTTGAGGGACAAAAAATGGACAATTGAAAGTACATAGACTTAATATTGAACAAACTTGAAACTATAGGGACCAAAATGGTATTAACCTTTAAGATTTTAGTAGACACTAATTTTTTTTTTATTTGTGTATAGTTTTTTTTTAAAGTACAGCTGGAGAAAGGAAGATTCAAACCTCAAACTTCTGATACCCTCGTATGCCAATTAAACTATGCTCGATTTGACTATTTTGTGTCTAGTTAAGTTGATGCTATTAATTAATTTATTGACCAATTTAGACCATGTTGTTTGAAATTTTTAGAAGTGGATAGATAAAGTAGACAGACATAATTTAAATATGAAACATATACAATATAACTAAACTAAAGAAACTTAATAGGGTGATTATTTTTAATCTTAATGTTTGTAGACATGGATGTATTTAGCAATGCCAATGTCTTTATATGCTAGTGAGAGACTTCTTGCATCAGTGAATGAGCTCAAGCATAGTGTTGACATTATTAAGGTAAGATTCTTATACACAATTATTTCTTAGTTTTCTTTTTTCTAAGAATTTCCATGTGAAAATAATCAAAGTTTAATGTGGTTTTCTTGAATGTTGTTGTTTCAGGCAGTGATATATACAGGGAATGTTCTTGCATTATATATGACAAGACCTCAAGTATTCAGATATAAAAGTGGAATGTATTTGTTCATCAAGTGCCCAGATATATCAGGTTTTGAATGGTAATAATTGGTTTTATGATTTTTTTTTAACAATGGTAATCATAAATTATTAGGGTTTTAGAATCTTTAAGGTTGTTTTTGTCTGCTTAGTTGCCTACATTAAACATTTGTATTAGGTTCGCTTCTATCTAGTACCTATATTTTAAAAAGTTTTTGTGACATTCATCAAGTTTTCAACTTTGTATCTTAAAAGTAGTTATAATCCTATTTGGTAATCCTTTGGTTTTTCGTTTTCAAAAATTAAGTTTATTTTCTCTCAAATTTTTATAATGATTTGCATCTTTCTAAGTAAAAGAGTTGAATTCTTAGCCAAATTCCAAAGATTTTTTTTTTCTTTTTTCAAAACTTGACTTAGTTTTTTTTATAACATTGGTAAAAAAAAAAAAGATAACAAACCAAGAAATTTAGAGACGGAATGAGTGTTTATAGGATTAATTTTTAAAAACTAAAAAAATAAAAACCATATAGTTACCCAAGGTCTACATTATTGGTTAAATTACGGAAAATACGTTGAACTTTTTTATTTGTTTAAAAAATACATCTATATTTTCAATACTCCATTTTATAAACATAACAAAATTATTCATGGAATAGAATTTTTTTTGGAAATGGAAATAATTTGGTGACTTAAGAAAATTTAGATTGTCACACCATTTTATGTCTTGATTTTTTTTTCATAAAAGATTCTAAAAGATTTTAAAAACAAGGGTAGTATTGAAACATTTCAAAGAATAATTTAAACTATATTATGGGTAATTACAATGGTAGTACTTTTAGAGTTAATAATCAAGTATATAACAATATTTTTTAAAAATTACAAATATAATAAAATTTATTAGTGATTAACTCTAGCTAATAGACTCCTATCAGTAGCAGATTCTATCACTGATAGGATAGATTTTATCATTGATAGACTTCTATCAATGATATAGTCTATCACTGATAGACTCCAATAGCTAGATCCAAATTTTGTTATATCTGTACATTGTTTTGGATTGTGCTATATCTACTAATATTTTGAGTCTTGTTGTTATATTTACAACTACCCTCGTTATTAATTCAAATGCAATTGAAACCAAATCATCTTTTTTATTTTGAGTCTAATTGGCTCTTTGTCCTCTATCATTTCATTTACACTAAAAAACTTTTAGTTGTAGAAGGACTAAATAAAACAAAATTACGAGTTGGCGATCAAACATAATATATTGAATCTTCATAATATATAATATGCAATCAGCACAGGATCAACTTTGCATCTTCATTTGTTTTAGGCATCCCTTCACTATCACTTCTGCACCAGGAGATGATTACTTGAGTTGTCATATCAGAACATTAGGAGATTGGACTGCAGAGCTTCATAACAGGTTTGCAAAGGTGGGATTGCTTCATTCAACTAAAGAATCTTATGATATAAAATCATGGAAAATGAGAGTTAATTTGTTATAACTATTCTAGTAGCCCCAACAACATGCATTAGTTGTATAAAGTCAGGACCAAGAACCATCCAGGAAGGGAGTTATCTGCATCTCACATAACCACCATGCTATACTGTCAAAGAATTAGACTCCCTCCAACCAAGGATCAAACCAAAATAGAGTGATGACAACAATCCCAAACCAATTACCTTAAATTATCCAAAGAACGAAGGATAGCCAGTCAATACCAGGACGAAGAATCAGAGGAACAAATTGCCAAGATATTTTAACCCGGCAAAATATAGGCCTTTCAAAAAAAAAAAGGATTCATAAAAATTGTTAGGGATAACAACCCTCCACATTTCTCCACAACTGTATGAGATTATTTCTTTGGACATAAGTCATCATGGCTTTGCTTTTAGATTCACCCAAAAGGATTTCTATTGGTGGAGATAGTTGTCCTCACTTACATACCATGAATCTGCCTATTATGACCCTCTTATCTAGCCACTATGACACTTTGTCGCACTCTAGAAATCCTTCACTCGAAGGAAGGACCACCAAAGCCTTTCCTTTATATACGCATCCGTCCATTTGTCCATGTTTACTTCTGAGCAATCACTTTAAACCAAGCCCAACTCCTCTTCACCAGAGTCCATTCTATATTCGATTAGTACAACCATGGATCACAATGACTATTGAATTGAGGCCCACCAACACAGTACAGTGTAAGAAACACGACTTTAATACCACTTGTATGATATCTCTGCAATTGTATGATATTGTCTACTTTGCACATAAACCCTCATGGCCTTCCGTTTATTCCACATATAAAATATCTCATATCAATTGAAGTAGTTATCATCACTAATATACCATGAAACTTCTCTTATCTAGCAAATGTGGGACTTGGTCACCACACTCCAAAAACAATGTCTTCCACTCATCTCTCAACATTATTGATTTTCTTTTTCTTTTGGAAAATACCTTTAGTCATGTGAAATCACTTTACAAAATTAGCTACCCAAATAGACTTTAAAAATGGTCCAAAATATTTTCAAACTTTGTTATTAATAAGCATACTAAAGAAGGGAGTGGCAGGTATGTGAGATGGAGAATGCACAAGCAAGAAAGGGAAGTATGGTTAGGATGGAAACTAAAGCATATAATGCCAATAGCTATTCTCAATTAAGGTGAGTACAATATTTACTCATTATTTTTATTTAGACAAAATAACACACATATATAATTGCAATAAATAGTACTTTTTAGACTAATAATTAAGTATATAGTAACATTTTTAAAAGATAGCAAAATTTATTATTGGTGATAGACTTTGTAGTCTATCAACGATATAGTTTATCACAAAGAAACTGAGAATTGAATCAAAATTTTACTATATTTATAAATTCTTTTGCATTGTGTTATATCTACAAATACTTTGACATGATTAGTATATATATTCATCTTTATTTGCTTCTTAGTTTCAGATATCCAAGAATTCTCATCAAGGGGCCATATGGTGCTCCAGCACAAGATTACAAAAAGTATGATATTCTCTTCCTTATAGGGCTTGGTATTGGGGCAACTCCGATGATCAGCATTATAAAAGATGTTTTAAACTCCATCAAGCCAGTTGACGCTTATAGTGTGAGTCTATACCAAAAAAGCTACCTTTAAAAGTACTTTTCAAATTTACAAAATACATTTTAGATTATGGTTTAACTATACAAAATACGCCTAAAACTTTTGGAATAGATTACAGTTATGCCATTAAATTTTCAAGAGTTTCATTTTTATCCTTGAAATTTGAAATTTTGTTTTAAAAAAATACCTTTGGGGAGTTTTTCTTAAAGTTGACGTAATAATAGATAATTATTGAAAGTTATATATGACATCATTTACCACATAATTCATATAAATTCATACGACAACGGACGTGCGAAAATGATTTTAATGATATCTTTTGAGATAAAATAAATGATAACAACTAACTTAATGTTCTATACAATTTTTAGACATAAACTTTCATAACAGTTTCGATGGCTATTTTAGAAAAAGAAGATATTTAGTGAAACAATTTCGGTTAAATTACGAAGTTTGTCTCTATAATCTGGAGAAACTTAGAACTTAGTCTTTATATGATCTAATAAAACTCATAAATAGTCTATATGGTGTTCATAATATTCTCATAGTCTCTACCCATAAGGATTATTTAAGAGGGTTTTGCCAAAACCACATAGACTAAATTATAACTATCAACTATAAGAACTAAATTATAACGGTCTCTAAATCATAGAGACCAAATTTATAATTTAACCAACAATTCTAAATTAGTTCAAAGATGTCTTTTCGAAACAAATTAATTTAAAAGTTGAAGAGTAAAAAGAAACTTTTCAAAGTCCGACAATTGAAACTCATTCCAATATATAGGGATATTTCGTATAATTTAAGCTTTAGATTAATTATGTATGAAAATCAATTACATATAGAGTGGAAAACTATTATTTTCTTTTGTAGGATTCAGTACACAAACATTCACTAGGTAATAGTAGGAGAGGCCCTGAAAGAACATACTTTTATTGGATTACAAGAGAACAAGGCTCATTTGAGTGGTTCAAAGGTGTTATGGATGATATCTCTGAATATGATCATGATGTAAGTTCAAAATTATTTTTAATTCATTTCATAGTATTTTTGTAAGCTCTTAAAAAGACATTATTCCGAATCATGTGTACGTTGTTGTTAATGACATTTTTCCTTTGCAGCATGTAATAGAAATGCACAATTACTTGACTAGTGTATATGAGGAAGGAGATGTAAGATCTGCCCTTATAACCATGGTGCAAAAGCTCCAACATGCTAGGAATGGAGTTGATGTTCTCTCCGAAAGTCGGGTATTACTTCTTAAGAACCATCGATCTCGATCTCCTATAACTACGTCCATAATCAAGGTTTTCTTTTCATGTCGTTGATTCTTGAGAGACCTAATTTAAAACAATTGGGTTAAATTATAAGTTTAATCGTCGTTAAGTTTTGAACTTTCAATTTTGTGTATATTAAGTCTATATTCAATGGCCGATCTCCATCTCCTAATATCCAATAAACTATATGATTTCAATGTGACGATTGACAGATACGGACTCATTTTGCTAGACCAAACTGGAGGAAGGTGTTCATGGAATTGGCAAGTAATCACATGGGTTCACGTATAGGTGAGTATATTTTCTCACTCAATTGAGAAATCGGTCAGAGCGAGTTTGGAATGATTTTTATTTTTTATTTTTAAGAAAAGAAGAAAATATTAAAAAAAAAAATAGTTTTGAGTAGAAATATTTGTTCGAGATTTCGATATCATTTTAGTTCATGTACATTAAGATTCTCAATTTTAGTACTTTCAAATATTCAAATTTAGTTTTGCTTTATTTGATAAATTTTAGAATTAGATCATACCCTTAGTTTATGATTAACTTTTCTAATAAAAATAAATTATCTATATTAGTTATCCTTCCATAAATTTTGGAAACATATTCACATTGTGGTTTCTATTGAAGGAAAGATATTATTAATTATTTAGCTAAATTCTAAAAAAAAGTACTCCTAAACTCTGTTCTTAGTTAAAAAAACACCATTATTCTTTTAAAATTATAACATTACCTTTTACCTTTTATAAACATTTCAAAACTATCCTTATAGTAGAAGTGTCATTAGAATTTTGGACAAAAATTAAAATCTGAATTGATATAACAGTGACCTAGAACAATGTGTGAATCCAAATTTTCATTTTACGTCATCACCACACCGTTCTAAGTTCCAATTTCTATGATCTAAATTATAAAGGATTTCCATTTCAATAGTGTAAGATATATTGCAACTTTTAAAAGAATATGGATATTTTTCAAACAAAGAGAGAAGTATAATGGGATCTTTTATATATATATATATAATCTATAACCTTACTATATATCTTACCCATTTTGATGAAAATTAAGTTGAAACTAAGCATTAGAAGTAATTTTGAGGTGGTAAAAAGTCATCTCAAAGTGAAGCTAGCTATAGTTATAAGTTAACAGTTAAAAGGATGATTTGTTGTTGCATTTTGCAGGTGTGTTTTATTGTGGAAGTGCTACACTCACTCAAACATTAAGGAAACTATGCCATGAATTTAGCTTAAGCTCTACCACTCGCTTTCACTTTCACAAGGAGAATTTCTAGACTTATTGAGATTTCAGATATACAATATGAAGTAGTAGCTTTAATGTGTAAGTAAAAGGATATTACTATATATACTCAACAGTTTTGTAGTTGATAATGTATCACTTTTCTTTGTTTTTTTTGTTGTATATATATAAAGAAAAAAAAACAGAAATTCAAACATTTTTTTTGCTTTAGTTGATATTAAAGGTGGGGTTTAAATGCCATGTTTGATAATATTCGTTTTACACAGAAAGAAATGATTCAATTCTCGAAATCGTTGTTTTTTCAGTTCAATAGTTATACGATGGAGATCAAATAATCATCGATCTTTTAAGTAATAGTTAATATCTTATCTACTTAGCTGTATTTGGATTCGATTCGAAATCGTTTATCTATGGAAATAAGTAATTTGAATTGATTGGATATGTACAATTTTATTTTATTTTCTGTCATTGAGAAAGATTTATAAAAGAATATTTAAATTAACACATTAGCATTTTTCACCCTTTAAACTAAGTTAAAATATCTTATTATTAATGATATGTTATTCATATATTTTAATATTTCATTGATTTTTCAATATATTATTAGAATGTCTTGTATCTGTTTTTTAGTGTTCCAAAATCTGAAGGTGTTTAGGGGTGACACGCCCTGGAAGGAGCTTGGGGCAAACCCTTGTTTTTTAGGGGTTTAGAGGTGACACAACTTGGAGGAGACTTGGGGGCAACAACTCTAAAACCTAAATTATATTAGTATTATATGCTATTTACAATTATGGGTCTTTGGTTTAGAGATGTGCCATATATAAACCCTCTAACCCTATTAACACACCTCTGTAATTGTATTATATGATATTCATTTTGAATAATTAATAAAATTGCTCTCTTTCTCTATTAATGTGAAAGTAGGTAACATACTATTAATGAACCACGTGAATCCGTTTGTCAATCTTTACTATTTACACTTTTCTCATTTTCTCAAATTAATTAATTAATCTTTTGATGATAATTAACAAACTTGAATTAATTTACTAACAATTTTAGTATTTTTGAAGAGTCCATTTTGCAGAGCTCAAAACAACGAATCCGATACAATTTGAATCACTCAAATCGAAGCTCAAATAAAGAAGATATAGCTGAAATAAGCTTAATGAAAAATACCCGAAGTGATGATGTGGCGACTTAATCATCAAAATTGACCAATTGAAAGGTGACATGTGGAGTAATGGAGGAGTGACACATATTTTGCTTTTCATTGGATCTTAAAAGAAAATGATTTAAAAAAATATATATTATTAGATTATTTTACGTTTGTGTTTAATGATTAGTTGATTTTTTTTAAATGCATTTCATGCATAGTACTTTTTGAAGTTTTTTTGTTATTATTATTAATTTTTAATCTCTACCATTGATTTTTCTTTTTCAAGATCTAAAGACAAAAATAAAATTTGGTTTTCACCTATTTTTCTCCTTACTTAAACTCATCTTTTTCTCTAAATTTTCAATAGTAATTTCACATTTCACACTTGATAAACTCGTCTTTTCATCTTCTTCTTAGAGAAATAATGAAATATATTGTATTATGATAATTCATTTGTTGTAAGCTCAAAATTTGTAAATCTGCTTTTTTAAAGAGTTTGTCAAGTTTTTTTTTTTTTTTAATTTTCAAACTTTTGTAAAGGTTGTCCTTGATCCTAAAAAAGAGTTATTAAAAAAGTTTAATTCTCAACCGTGAAAAAGATCAGATTTGCTCTTGCGGTCGAAGAAAGAAAGTTGTAGTGATCTAACTCTAAGTCATGGAAAGAGTCAAGTTTGAGTGATATACCCAAGAGGAGTTTGAGAAGTGGATGTAGGTCGGTTGTGTCGAATGATTATAAAATCCCGATGTTAATTTTTTTATCTCTCTCCTAACTTATTTTGCAATTTTTGTCATACATTTTATCAAATGAAATTAATTGCAATTTTTTGTTATTTAAATTAATTGCTCATATTGGTTTATTTTGATTGGTAGCTATTAAATTTTCATATCATTTACACCGATCTTATTATTAGAATTAAATAAGGGGCTTAAAAGTGTTAGTTTTAATTTCTTGATTACTTTGAATTGAATTTATTTGTATAAAATTCTGGTTTAAATTACTTATTAGCTAATAGTTTATTCATTTGTTTAGTTGGGTATGTTTCGAAAAAGTTTAATTAGTTTTAAATAAACCCTCACCCCCTCTAGGGTTGTCATACCGATCCTACACTAACCAATAATACAATGTTGTAAAAGGACCATCATAGATAGACAATCAATTTATGCACAAACGTCTTTGATTTGTACTACAAATAATTAATACTCAACTAAATATCACCGATTGTGAGTCAACTACTAGCAACGCAATGAAAATATGTACAGAAGATCAATCTAAACATAATTGAAGGTATAGAAATTTAAATATATTTAAGAATCAGCAGCATACATAAGATGATAATATAGATTACAAGTCTTCACTACTTAATAAAATGAATTTTTTCTCAACTAAAACTAAAGAATACTTACCTTAGCCATTAAACATCAAGATCGAGATCCCCATGGCGAAGATAAACCTCCACAACAAGAAAATAGACTTAAAATAGGAAATAACATAGAAATAAAGGGAGGAAGCTGAGGCTCAGTTATGGAATGATTAGATCCTAATGCTGAAAACTTCTATCTATAAACTTATCGTAGCGTCGTGGCACTAGATCAATTTCCACGCAAGAGAGAGTTTCCACATCCAGCATAGCGCCGCAGCTCTAGGCCTTCAAGAGCAATTTCTTAATTTTGCCTATGCTTCGACTTAGACTCTCTGTCTAATTTAGATTCAAAATGCTTCGTTTTAGCTTGATTTTGATCCCAACACTCAAATCTACGTTTTTGGTATTCGAAATCTAAAAATTCATCGATTACACACATTAAACCGTATAATGAATCTTAGTAAAGTTGATCGAGATGGTACACTTTACGTCTTATCTATAGGACTATATGGTAGCACCAAAATGAGGATGAATAGCATTGTTTAAAGAAATTAAAACCTTTTTTTATAAACATTAAAACCAAATTTAAGAAATTGAAACCAATGAAGATAATTAACAACAAAACTAACTAAATTGTATAAATTAAAGAGTATAAGAAAGAAAGATGACATCGATGATTTTTATAATGGATTGAGAGTCCTACTCCAACCCCAAGACTTTTTATTGGGAATTTTAGTGCAAGGATTCTCTTACTACTCCAGTCCCAAGACTTTTTATTCGGTATTTTAGTGCAAGGACTCTCTTACGAGTGAAAATCAAATCAATTTATCACTTTTTGTTACAAGTTCAAGAGTCAAACCACAATTATTCCTTTTATAGGTTTAGGATACTACATATTCCGATCATTTTTAATTGGTTCAAGATCATACCATAGATTTATTTATCATACATTTATTTTTTTCTTTTTCAGGTTTAAGATTAAATCCCTATGCTCAATTCTAAGGTATACCCACACCTTAATATAAAATTCCCATTGAAATGGTGAAATTGAAAACTCGCAACAAGAAAACCCACAAAAGCGTAATATAGTAGAAGAAGAAGGAAAGACACTTTCTAATTATTATTACTCTTTTTTAGTATCACTTTGACCATTGGTCCAAGTTTATAAATATTATTTTAAATCCTTTTAAAAATATTTTTATTTCATTTTAATTTTAGAAAGGGATATTTGAATAGCGCCATGTGTCACGATTAAGTCGTCCAATTTGATTTGATTATTTTATCACGTGTGTACCATTTCTTCAACACGTATTGTCACATGATTAGTTCACGTGTATCATGTCATCATCACATAAGATTTTTTTAAAATCTTATTTGGCCACAACTTCTTTGTTTGACCTTTAATTTGAGCGATTCAAAATGTTTTGAAATTATATTTTTGAGCTCTATGCTATGGACATTTTAAAACACTAAAATCATCGGTAAACAATTTTTTTTTAATCATCAAAATATATGGTATTAGTGAAGCTCATAAGGCTAATGCTATCGCTTACATCAACTAACCCCGGCTTAATCCGTAGTAGCTAATTAACTAAAAACAAAATAAAACACTACAATAAATATCACATATGATGGTGTCAAAAAATGCTAACGTAGACTTTCCTTAACATATTCGAAACACTATCGTAGATCATGTTATTAAAAATCATCGACTTTCCATATCATATTGTCACCATTATAAAAAAATGAGCGAAAATTTAATGTTATGGAAACTTTTCATAACTGAGCAAAAAACGCTATAGAAAAGCTTTTATACTATTTTTATAGCAACACAATAATGTTAGCAAAAGACTTTTCTATAGCATTTTAGGGATATTGTCGTAGTTGATGTTATTGAAAGTCCTCGATTTTTTACGGCTTCTTTATACAATGATAAATAGTGCCATAGAAAGTAGATTTTCAATGGCATTAATTCAATGCTATGGAAACGTTTTATATTGTTGGCAAAAATAGTATCTATATATTTTTTCTGTGATAAAAAAAATACTATAAAAGACTTTTATAGCATTTTTAGGCATGCTACGTTGTTGAAAGTCCCTAACTTTTAGCGTTTTTAGGCATGTTACATTGTTTCATAATTTTAATGTTATAGAAACTTTTTATAGCGTTTTTTTATACTATAATTGATCTTTAGTATCAATTTTTGTTGACATTAGTTTTTTTGTTGAATTTTATTCAATTTTATTGCTATTGAAACATTTATATAATTTTTTAAATAGTATACATAACCATTTCTATAGTATTTTTATATAGTGTAAAATCAAGATTACTTATCTACAAACTTCTAAAGGTATACAAGAAAAAGGAAAATCAAAGAAAATCAAAGCACAAACATATATATTTGTTCAACTCGCTTGCCCATATTATTGGGTAGATGAAGAAATATATGTAATTCACATTTCATCTACAATCATAAAAAATAAACAAAAGCTTCAAACTTCTAACATACAAAACAAACGTTACGTTACTCCAAATGGTTGATATAGTTATCAAAAGTATATATTTTCTAGCAAAGTTCATACCCAATAAAACAAGTTACAAATTCATAATCCAAATAAAATGATTATATATATAATCCAAAAAAAAGTTGATGCGATCAAAATGGATGTTCAAATGATAGCAATACTAACATTCTCCTATAAATATATGCAACTCTAATGTTTATCATAATTCCAGACACTTAATAAAAAATTAAACCAAAATAGTTTTTATAAATCATCATAATTTAACTCTAATATTGATTAGTCAATCAACTAAATGAACACGTATTAAATAATATTTTTTTGCTTAGTTTGACTTTATCTATTTGTCATGCAGTTGTAGTACTTAGAACGTCATCAATAACAACAATGTTCGATATAGGCCTCTATAATAACAAATTAGGGTTTTTTTTTTTTATTGGAATGTATGTCCTAAAGCCTTGTAGTTTTATGTTAGTTGAATCAATGGTTGATTAATTTTATTAAAAGAATTTAATCAATTAATCTCGTATCATTGGAGCTTCAATATATAGGTCCATAAGGTCCCCTCATAAGCTCAATGAGGACTGATGAGAATCAAATTAATTTTGGTGTGATTTGAATTGTTCAAATTAATTAAAGGGAATTAATTATGTAAGCTACAGTTAAATAATGTATATTGATACATTATATAATATAATATATGTTCATATATTTTTATGAGAGAAATAAATATTTGAATATGATTCAAATATTAATTATATGAATATGATTCATATAACTTTATATGTTAAAATTTAATGTGAATATGATTCATATTAAATTTATATAGTTTTATGAGAGAAATAAATATTTGAATATGATTCAAATATTAATTATATGAATATGATTCATATAGGAACTATATATTAAAATTATTATATGAGTACGATTCATATTAAATTTATATATTTTATTGAGAGGTATTATAATTTGAATTCATTAATTTATTATTTATATGAATGTGATTCTTATAAAAACTATAGGTTAAAATTAATATGAATGTGATTCATATTGATACCTTAGGTTATTTGAGAGAATAATAAACTATGGTTGATGTTATATGTGATATAACATATAGCTTGTATATATATTAAAGGGTTGATATATATATATATATATAATGATAAATTCAAATTTTTGAATTTGAATTTAATAAAATTAAAGGGGAGGAAGTTGTAACTTCCTCACCCATTTTTTTTCCTCAAAATCTCACATTACAAATTGGGTGAGAGAAAGAGAATTGTTCTCTTTCATTCTCTCTCAAGTTTTTCTGGTTCTCTATGTTATACACATTAGTTTTTACAAAGAAGAAAAATTTCTCTCAATTCTCTTCTCCTTTCCTCATGCCAATTTTAAGTGCAAGCCCACACCTCTGCACGATTCTCGTCCTTGAGAATAACAGGGAAGACCTCGTGATGGTGTCCGATTGTGGTGTTGGTGAGATCGAGAGAAGACGACTCGAATTGAAGAGGAAGCAAAGAATTGATCTTCAAGAGTATGTGATTCCTTTTATAACTTTCTTCTCTGTTTGATTGACATAGTAGATAGCATGCTTAAGTTAATATTGTTTATTGTTTTCGTCTCTCTATTATTTTTTGTTCTATAAAATGAAATTTAGAGACCAATGCATTCAATTGCTTCCATCGTGGGGAATTTCAATCCCTTCACTTTACCTTATCGACTCACACATGTATTGCTTTTGGGCCAAGAGGTATGTGATGGACAAGTATTATGTATCATAGGAAGATCATCTTCCTTCAACAACTACTTCTCTTGAACCAACCCAATTTAGCAGCAAACATTTTTTTAGGAGCATTAGTTGTAACACTCTTTTTCACCAATAATTAAAAAAAAAAGAAATTGTCAAATAATAAAATAATTTTGTATACTAAATGAATATAAAACTTATATGAAGTGTAAGAAATAAATCAACTAGTGGAGAATTTAGGATTAGAGCTAGAACATTTGTCGATGTTGGTACTTTAACAAGATTATTAAGATTTTTGTTCACTCAGTTTTTCCTATATATACAACACATTTAAAATAGTTTATAAAACACAATAATTTTATGTATTTAAAGAGAGTGAAGTCAAGTTTACCTTGTCTGATAAGGAAGCAACCACATTTTTCAATTCATGCACATGTAAAGTTAGGTTGCTGCATTTTTCTTCAAGAGATGCAATAGTTTTATCTTTTTGACTTGATGCAGACAATTTAGACAACCACTCCAAATCCTAATCCTCATATATAGCCATGATTGTGACTCAAAACTCTACCAATTGTCTTCAACTATACTACTCAAATGAGATATTTCCTCACAACTTTTGTGCAATAGGCTCCTAATAAAAAACTATGTAAATGGTAAGAAGGCAACAATCTATGCTTATAACTCAATAAAGATATACATAAACGAAGAAGCCAACGGGTGGGGTGGGGGGTGGTAGGGACTATGCAAATGTCAAGAAGCCAACAAGTTATGCTTATGTGAACCCTGAGCCCTAATTTCTCACAAGTTATGCTTATGTGAACCCTGAGCCCTAATTTCTCTACTTGAGTATGTTTCCTACTGAGACCAGTGTGGTGAGTAGGTTGATGTGAGAATTAATGTGTAATTGTAGAGAAATGGTGAAAAGTTAGAAAAAAAGTTTGAGTTTGAAAGTTTGACTCTTGGGTAAAGCTTGAAAAATTGGCCAAGTATAACCCATGCGTTGGAGGCTAGAAAATTGGGTAAGTGTTGTGCCATGCGTTAGCCTTGCTCATTTGAGAGATTATTTGGGCATAGAAGGAAGCTAAGGTATGACCACGAGAAAAGCTATGCGTAGAAAAGCATGTGGCAGCCAAAGTCTTGAGAGGTTAGTGATAACGGGCAGAAATGCACGTTATTACAATGCAAAGATATAAAACAATGTAGGTATGCGACGATAAAAATATACAAAATCTTGTCTAAAAGCATTAAGTGAGAATATTGCGATTGCATGCGCCCATCACATTAAAGCAGCTAATTTACTTATTCTGTGCAGAAAAATGTGTTGGCACAAAGCAAATTGCGATCCAAGGAATTCGGAGTCCGAGCGCAGTGGAAGATTGCGACCACAAAGTCATGCGATCGTATGCGCTCACAAAGTTTTGCTCAAGAAGGTGGCCGCATAAAGACGGCGCATCAAGGTGAAAGCATAATAAATCACGTTGTGCCAATATAAGGCATTGCAATCAATAGCCCGGGAATGCAAAGAGGGCAAGTCAATGTAATTGATCAAATGAGCGCAAGTCACTTGCGGAGATAGCCCATCCGATGGAAGAGTGTCCAAGGAATCCGAAAATTGTTTACTTCGTAAAGAATAATCCTTTCTCTAATACTTACAACCCTGGGTGGAGAAACCACCCTAACTTAGCGTGGAAAAACCAACAACAAAATTATCAACCCATGGTGCAAAAAGAAGGGCCGCCAGGATTTTTCCCGGAACAAACGGTCAAACGCATAACCAAGCCAGCAGTTCGCAGGCACCACAATCTTTATCCTTAGAGATCTTGCTAAAGAAGTATATTGAGAAGAATGAAACAGTACTCCAGAATCAGGTGACTTCAATCCGCAATCTCGAAATTCAGATAGGGCAGATTGTGGGCGAGCACAAAGGTAGACCGCAAGGGGTGTTGCCAAGTTTAACTGAGCTCCTGCGTAACTCAGGGAATATGAGAAAGGAGCAATGTCAAGTTGTGACTTTACGAAGCAGAAAAACAGTAGCAAAAGAGAAGAAGAAGCCAAGTAGGACTGCTCCAGTTGCGATGGAACCCCAGATCACTGATGACGGGCAGAAATGCACGTCATCTTAGGCCTTTTATTTAGAATTATGAGGGTTGTTAAGTAGAATATGCGGCGAATAGTGATGCGTGAAAATTGGAAGTCAATTTTACTCGACAACCAACTTCCCTTGGATGCATTATGCAATGCATGTTCCTAAGATATGCGTTGATAGTCATGCATCGATGCTCATGCGTTGAAATGAAAATTGTGTTAACGAATGTATGCGATGACCATGCGTCCTACCACAAGTTTTCTTCCGTTCACGTCAAGTATAACATGAGCGCAAGTTTCTCGGGTAATCCGAGGTCAAACACAGGGACTTGTAACTATATGTTTGCGATGATTGTACCTGCGACGGTTGAATAAAAGAATAAAAGGGATGTTGCTAAGTTAATCCTACTCCTACTTCTATCTAATAGACAACGCAATGAGAATATGCATGAAAGGTAGAGATATGACAAACCTTGACATGAAATAAATGAATGGAAAAATGGATAAAATGTGGAGATGTTTTCATTGCAACCCTTAAGAGTGATCGCAAGGGCAACCCTAGTCAACGCAAACTAATGCAATCATGCAACACTCATACAATAGTAAACCATCTCTCGGTGCGAATTCTACGACTTCTAATGCTAGAACGCATGTGATGTATGTACAGAGGTGTCTATAGGGCCTACACATAAGCCTCTAATTCTTGTCTATGAGATGATACACAAACAAGGTGACCACATATCATCATTCCTATTCCTAGGGTGCATGCGATGCAGTGTTGACAAACAGAGCTTATCTCAATTCCTTATCCCTTGTTTATGCCAATCTAATCCTGCTCTCTCGAGTCTAGATTCTAACCTAGCTCTCTCGAGTCATTAGGTTCTTTCTTTAGACTTTCTCTCGAGTAGCTCTAAAGAGGTGTTGGGCACAACATAAGACAAGATAAATGCATGAACTTGGTTGACGCAAGGTTGTCACTATCCCTAGTGAACAATGCAAATATTGCTTAATGCGACCAACCACTTACCCTCCTAGGCAGTTGGTTGTTGCTGAATTGACTTATAGATAAACATTGTGTTAGCTTATAGACAGGCATTGCCGCAGCTTCACACTAAGAAAATAAGGTTAGTCACGTACTCACGCAATGCATACCTCTCGGTAGGTTGCTACATGCTTCATATCCCTAATCCATATGACTAAGTATGCAATACCCAAGCAATCTCACTAAGTGTTGCAATGAAAGTAAAGATGCTAAGCAAAGAAGATGGAGATGAAGTTGAAATAAACAGAGAAGTGCATTGAAATCAGATTGTATTACTTTCTTAATTCCAAAATGTCATATAACATAATGTAGAAAAAGAAAGGAAAAGAAATGACCGGCTGGAAGCAAAACTTTTCTTCCAACGGATGTGTGTGAAGGTTGCCGGTGGTGCCATGGATGGGTGGAAGAGCTGACTCTCTCGAGATCTAATTTCGGTTGAAGGCTCCGGTCGTCATTGAGAATGGATGAAGAAGGTGAAGAATTCTCAGGCGTCTTCTCACGCATTTTGTTTGGATCGTGGGGAAAATCCCCGATTGAGGGATAATCTCTGAATCCTTGGAATTTTGCTCATCGGCTTTTATTTATAGAGCTTGGCCGCTGACAACATTAATTGGACTACTCTGAGTATGACGTTCGGCTCGTTCGTCCTTTCTGAACCTCTACCACCAACGGCGTGGTTGATGAAATGTCAGCATCAACTTTGGATTTTCTCGAGGTAGATGCGTTGATGCGTCCATTCCACCTACCTTGCGATAATCCCATTAAAATTCGTTGTTGCGTAGCCGCAATCATTCAATGGCCACATTCGCTTAATACTGCAACTCTACATGATGATCACAATCGCTTGATGAGCGCAACTCCCATGCGATGGACGCATACGGCTGATTACCGCAACATCCATGCGTTGATCGATGCATTTGCCTTGCGATGGAGTGTTTCTCCACATGCGATCGTCTATGCGATGGTCCGGTTTCCGCATTTGCGTTCATTTCTTGAATTGGCTACAAAAATAGAATATTGAATGCACAATTAACGCAAAGTAATGGGTTAGCTGAGATTCGCCATGTTGATCGACACAAACTCTTTTTCTCATGAATTCCTATCATGATTGACGTAATTTCTGCTTAACAACCTTCATAATTCTATGTAAAAGGACGAAGATGACATGCATTTCTGCATGTCATCAAATATATTAGGAATTCATGAGAATATGAGTTTGCGTCATTCAACATTAAGAATCTTGGCTAACTCACTATTATGCGTTATTATGCGGCCAATTGTTTATCTTTGTAGCTAACGCAGAAAGCGGACGCATACACGGAAGCCGGGCTATCGCAAAGACGACCACATGCGGAGAATTTCTCCATCGTAAAGGTGAATGCATACGTTCAACGCATGGGTGTTGCGGTAATCAACCGCATGCGTCCATCACATAGAAGTTGTGATCGTCAAGCGATTACGGTCATCGCGTAGAAGTTGCTGTCATTAAGCAAATGTGGTCATCGCAAGATTGTGGCTACATGATGATAACCATAATAGTGGGATGAACGCAAGGTTGGTAGAATGGAAAAATTAACGCATATCTCGGGAGAAGCAAAAGATGATGTTGACATTTCACCTACCACGCCTTAGTGATAACAGGCAGAAATGCACGTTATCATAGTGCTAAGTTCTTAAACAATGTTGGATTGCATTGATGAAATATGTTAAATTGCGTCCATTAAGCATAAATTCTATAATATTGCGGTCACATGCATCTAACGCATTAGAGTAGTTAATCTTTACATTTTTGTGCAGAATATGCATTAACACAATGCAGAGATTGCGATCATAGGAATACATTGGTCGAGCGCAACTTCACCGCAAGACTTTGCGTTGATCTTGCTCACAAACATTCGCCCAAGAAGAATCACCGCAACTTGGTTAGTGCAACATGGTAGGCGCATCTAGGTGATAGGATAGTTAAGAGCGATGGGACAGACAGCTGATGACAGTCAAATCCAAATTAAGTTGATAGCCGATAACGATCACAAAGTACATTCAGCTTTATTGGTAACAATCATCCGACGCGTCAATCAAGAATTAAAGCTATCCCATCAGCACAACTGGGAGAGAGAAACCGCCTTTCACTTTTAATGCCCTATAAATACCAAGTGCAATCTTCAGAAAAGGGGTTGATTAGTTAATGAATTCATCAGTGCTCTGTTCATAGTTTTCTTTTCAATTTTACGACGGAGCAAGAGAGGAGCGGTGACGTCGGAGATCGCCCAGGGCAGCTTGAGAGAGAACCTTGAGGCGTAAGAGCAGAAAGAGGGCCGACTCTCGCGAGAGTGAGAATATCTTTAGAGCACAAGTAGAAACAGTGTAAACGCCTGGCACAAGAAATTTCTCCAGGCTCTTTACTATACTTGCATTGTTATTTGTACTTCATCTCATATCTATTCAATGGAAGTTCTATTTCTACATCTTCTCACTCTTTTAATACGTATGAGTAGCTAAACTAGTTGAATGGGTTGAGAAGAACTAAGCTAACATGACCTAAGAAGTTCATTGCTTGTGATTATCTTGTTTTATGTTGTGCAAAATACCCTTTAGAGTTACTCGAGAGAGAATCTAAAGAAAGAACCTAATGTCTCGAGAGAGCTAGGTTAGAATCTGGACTCGAAAGAGCAAGATTAGGCTTGCATAAACAAGTGATAGGGACTTAGAGATAACCTTTGTTTGTCAACTTACATCGCATGCAACCTAGGAATGGGAGTGATATTATGTGGTCGCATATTTGTGTGAATGTCATGTTGTCATCGCATAAATAGAGATAGAGGTTTTTGTGTAAACCCTGTAGACTTATCGCATATTTATTGCAAGCGTTCTAGCCTTAGAAGTCGTAGCATTCATGCCGAGAGGTGGTTTACTATTGTATGCATGTTGCATGATCGCAAAGCATGGACACATATTCATCGTATTTCTTGGTTATCAACTCTTTTCAAACTCTGCCGCAATCGTTATTTATTTTGATCAACGTAAACAACAAACCCAACGATTTATTTATTTAACTGGTTACCACAAGTTTTCATAAAACTCACCAATGCAACTATTTTCACAAGTCCCTATGTTCGACCCTGGACTTACCAGGAAACTTAAAGGAATTTACACTTGAATTCCGCTGGGGAAACTTGAGTGCACAACACAATCCATCAATGCATATCATCCATAATTCCATTTAATAAAATAACGCATCAAGTTTTTGGTGCCGTTGCCGGGGTCTTCGGCAAAATAGTTGTTAACGTTAATTTTTGTGATTTCTTTGCAGAACTCTCAATCTTTGGCGAACTACGACCTGGAGATTGAGAGAACATTTCGAAGGAGACTAAGAGACCGCCAACAAATACCATAATCCGATAAAGAGGAGATGGCGGAGCAGCCTAGAGAAGGAGCACCAAATGATAATAATGTTATGGCGAATCCGATTCTACTGGCAAACGATCGCAATAGGCCCATTAGGGGCTATGCATCACCAAACCTTTATGATTTCTCTCCGGGAATCATGAGGCCTGCCTTTGACAGAAGCAGATTTGAGATGAAACTTGTGATGCTGTGGATAATCCAGACTGCAGATCAATTCAGAGGAAAGGCGTGGCGAGGATCCGTACGCCCACCTCCAAAGTTTTATTGAAATCTTCAATACTTTTGTGTTCCCGAACATCTCTACTGAAGAAGTTCAACTAACGTTATTCCTATTTTCTCTCTGTGATCAGGCTAGGAAATGGGCTTATTTGCTCGAACCAAGAGAGATTACTTCTTGGGAGCAGGTAGTGGAGAAATTCATGAAAAAGTATTTTTCGCCTACCAAGAATGCAAGACGAAGAAAGCTTATTACTAATTTTGAACAAGATATGGACGAATCACTCAGCGATGCTTGGGCGAGGTTTAAAAGGTTGGTCCGAGATTGTCCGCATAATGGGCTACCAGACTGCCTTCAAATGGAAATTTTCTATCACGAATTGAATCCTGCTTCGCAGACCATTGCTAATGCGGCAGCCACTGACAAAACGTACGAAGAGGCGAAGAATATTCTGGATCGCATCTCTAAGAACCATGAAGACTAAAGGGAGAGTGACTAGAGATTAAGACTCAAAGATTCTGACGCAAATAACGTTGCCATTGTTTCGTTACAAAACCATATGATCACAATGATGAATTTGATTCATGGAATGGCGATCAGTAGCCCAACACCGTAAGGTGGGAAAATTAACGCAATAAGTCAAAACACTGCAAGGTGTGCGACTTACGGTGATGGGAATGCAATGGAAGATTGCCCGCAAAATCCACAGTCTACATATTTTGTAAAGAATAATGTCTTTTCAAACACTTACAACCCTGGGTGGAGAAGCCACCCCAATTTTGCTTGGATGAATCAACAACAAAATTTTCAATCTGTGGCGCAAAAAGAAGGGCCACCAGGATTCTTCCAATGCAACAACGGTCAGCAGAGCAACCAAGCAAGTAGCTCACAACAACCAACACAATCTTCTTCTCTAGAGAGTTTATTGAAGCAATATATAGAGAAAAACGAGATAGTGCTTCAAAGTCAGGCTACGTCCATCCGCAACCTAGAATTTCTAATGGGCCAGATTGCGAATGAGCTGAAGAGTCGACCGCAAGGGGCGTTGCCAAGTTCTACCGAGCTTCCACGCAACCCAGAGGGATCAGGTAAGGAGCAATGTCAGGTTGTGACATTGCGCAGTGGAAAGACCGTGGAGGGAGAAAGGAAGGATCAGAGTAGAACAACTTCCATCGCAACTGAGCCCGAAATTGCGGCAACGCAAGAAAAAGAAAGAGAGAATGAGGCAGTGGAACCTGAGGTTGCGTCGACATCAAAGTCAAATGAAACGGGAACCATGAAAGTCAGTTACCACCCTTCCCTTAGAGGCTAAGGAAGAAGAAAAATGAAGAGGTATAGTACCAATGCTTCTTATCTATGTTAAAGAAATTATGTGTTAACATTCCTTTCAGTGAAGTGATTGAGGAAATGTTTGCCTATGCCCAAGTTTCTGAAGGACATGGTAACTAAGAAAAGAGGCACTGGAAAATTTGCTACGGTGGCATTAACGCAAAGTTCCAAATATATTATTCCACCGAAGATGAGCGATCCTGGGAGCTTCATTATTCCTTGCTCCATAGGAGGACTCTATATTGGGCAAGCCCTATGTGACTTGGGGGCCAGCATAAATTTGATGTCGCTGTTAATCTTTAGACAATTAAACGTGGGGCAACTTGTGCCCACATCATTGACTCTCTAATTGGTTTACAGATCTTTGGTTCATCCAGAAGGTAAGGTGAAGGATGTGCTGATCACGATTGATAAATTTATTTTTCCAGCTGACTTCATCATCCTAGATTATGAGGTCGACAAAGATGTACCCATCATTTTGGGGCGACCTTTTCTATCAACGGGTCGAGCTCAAATTGATGTGCACAAGGGAGAAATCACTTTGAGCATAAATGGATAGAAGTTCAAGTTTAATATAATTCGTGCCACGAGATTCTCGGATGAGGAAGACCTACAAGATTATGACGATGACCTGAATTTGATTGAAGAAGAAAAGTTTGATGATGAGTGTGTAGAAGAGGATGCCAACGTATTCGTAGCTGCCTGTAATGCGATCATAGGAAAAACAAACAAAGAAGAAGGAACGATCGCAACGCAAGAAGAAGAGCTTTTATGGATAAGACGTAGACTAAGGCCAAGGTCATCCTTGACCACATCTCGCGGAACATGGATGACTGGGTCGATGATGGATACGGAGGAAGAGGCTCTGCAGAAAGAATAAATGAAACTGCCATTGTCCCTATAGAGACAATGACCATGCTGGCTACTCAGATGGCCACAGTAACCTCAATCCTCTAATCGATGGCAATCAATCAAGGAGCCATCTCCCAACAAATAGTGCAACCCATTGCGTCGGCTTAAGTGGCCACAATCAGTTGCGTTAATTGTGGAGGGGCCCATGCGGCAGACATGTGCCCATCGAACGTCCAGCAAGTATGCGCCATCCAGAACAACCCCTTCAGCAACACATATAATCCTGGTTGGAGGAACCATCCTAACTTCTGTTGAGGAGGGAATCCTAACCAAGGAGGGCCAAGAAACCATCAGGGTGGCAATTCAAGGAATCGGGGAAACTCTCCTCCTTTTCACCACAATTCTAATCACGAGCAACAAAGGCAATCACACAACCAACAACCCTCATCTTCAAACACCTCTGGAAGCTCATTGGAGGCCCTGCTCAAGTAGTACATGGATAAAAATGATGCGGTGATGCAGGCACAGGTGTCTTCAATAAGAAATTTGGAGATTCAAGTGGGGAACCTGGCTTCTGAACTTAGAAATAGAGTACCTAGAACGTTGCTCAGCAACTTTGAAGCCCTTGGATCTCATGGAAAGGAGCAATGTCCCTGAAGACATTGGGCAGGCAAGCTGGACCGCCTGCAGAGGTGTGGATTGCGTCCATCAAAAGAAACTATCATCCGGTCCATATCTCAATTCTATGTTTACATGTTTTTTTTTTTAAATTCTTGTCTTTAATGATTTATGAACTTTGTCATTTACTGCTTTATTCAATTTTTCTTTCAATGCTTTATGAATTTATGATTCATTTAATTCTCTTGTATTTATTTCTGTACTCTCTTTTTTCTTTAACTTTTCTGTCATAAATGCGTTACTCTTAAATTGGTGAATGATTGGTCAATAAGAAGAAATTATTACCGCAATGTTCGTATGACTTGCGTTGATAAAAAAAATGTATAATAAAAATAAAAAAACAAAATTTTAATAATAAAACAATCAACATCCGGTATGCATTTTGTTAATGGGTGCATCTTGTACAACAAGATACACTTTGTGTTCATCCAACTCGAATGCATTGTGTTGAGGGGTGTGTTGTGCTCGTATGTGTTCTTTGCCCGTCCTTAGCAAAAATGCACTATGTTGAGGTAGTGATGCGCTGGTAGAAATACCGTGCACTCGATCATCTAGAAATAGGTTAGTTAAGGGGTGTGTTATGGGAATATATGTATTGTTGCCCGTCCTCTGCAAAGATGCATTTGCGTTGATGAATTCATTGCGTTAATTCTTTACCTTGCGCCCATTCGAATAAAACTCCAAAGAAATTTTTTTGGCAAACTGAGAAGTCTAATTGCTTTAGCTTCCAGGGACATGATGAATTTTTAGTTGAAAGGACGTACGACTCTGCAACTTCATAAATGTGAGAAGTGCGAACGGTAGGCTTTTTGAGTAGCTCAAGGACTGCCGCCGCAAAATCCGCGTTGGGCCCATCAAGGCCCAACCTATAAAAGCGTGTTTCTTCGTCTTAGTCTATTACTTGCTTCATTTTGCAAAAAGAAACCCTAGCTTTTGCATACTGAGCTTTCTTCTTCTCAGAACCCTACCGATTTTCCAGTTTCCTTTCACTCAAGAATCCATGGCAGACCAAACTTCCCAGCCTTCTGCTTCAGCTTCAACACCTTCATCAGCCCAACTTTCCATGTGAGAGGTAGCATTTCTTACTGCCAGTCGCCGTCTCGCTACCCAACCACACACCATTCCTCGAATTGCTGGAAGACCCCGGTTAAACCCTCTAGCAGCCAGGCCAGTCCCATTCCAAAGGGGGCAAAGTTCTGAAAGCACCCCACTCCCAACACCAGCAGTCTCCCCTGAAAGTGAGAAGAAGAGGCAAGATGACAAGGAGTTGTTTGGGAGCATTCTGAGAAACCTGGAGAAAGGAGGAGGGTTACCCGAGGCTGGGGTTGTGAACCAACCACTACTTACAGAGGAGGTGATGGTGGAGGAGATGGAGGAAGTGGTGGAAGAAGAGACAAGGAGAAGCACTCTGGCCATAATGGATCCTAAGGAAACTACGCAAGTAGAATCCTATGACGGACCCATCAGAGTCACGTTGGAGGAAGTTGCGGCAGAAAAGCAACCATAGGTGGTTGAAGAGAACAAGAAGAAAAAGAAGAGCGAAGGAAAGAAGGGTTAAGAAGGTGAGCCATCCCATCATCACAAAGCAGAGAAGAAAATAAAAAAAAAGGAGGATGAAGAAGATGAAGAGGCTAGAGAGGAGAAGAAATAAGAAAAGAGTGAGAGAAAAGAACGCAGGCGTGAAGAAAGGTGCTTGAAGAAGGAAGAAGAAAGGAAAAAGAGGGCTGTAAGCCCAGAGCTGGACGGTGAATCCACCTCCATAAGGGAGGACAGAGGGGAATCAACGCAACTTAGAGAAACAAAACAACCTGAAACAACACAAACAGTTGCGATTGAAGAAGGAGAAGAAGGAAATGTTACCCCCTTGATGCGGCGCCGTAAGGAGAATGTGCCGCAAGGGTCAACCGTGGACTCTTTAGTTTTGATTGATGCATTAGAAGAGTAGGAGAGGAGGAGAAAAGAGGAGGAAGAGAAGAAGGAAAAAATGGCGCGGGCACAACTCATGATCGTAGAGGGTAGTCGAAAGAGAAGACTACAAGATGAAGAGGTGTGCCGCAATAATGAAATTTCGAGAATCGAGGAAATAAGAAGGCTCGAATAGGAAAAATGCCTTTTGCTGGTCTCTGAGTAGTTTGAAAGATAGTTTAAAACAGAAGAGAGGGAAGAGGCAGAAGAAGAAAAGAAAAGAAGGCAGAAGAAGTGGAAAAGCAGAAGGAAGAGAAGGAGAAGAAGCGCCAAGCAAACATGCAGCGCTTAAGAAAGAAGAAAGGAAAAGAACTTGCTGAACGGGAAAAGGAGGAACAATGCAAGGCGTGAGAAAAGAAACAAAGGCAGCAATCTCGCCTTGCGTTGGCCAAAGGAAAGGGCAAAGTAGTCGCAGAAAGTAGCAAGCCTGCATTGGCAAAGGTGCGTCCATCAAGAAAGAAGGAGAACGATGACTTGCTGATGGAGATGGGCTTTTTCCCTGCGCCAACACCACTATACCAGACCTGATTACAAGTTGTGATCATAGAAACATGGATGGACACAATTTTGCCTAGTGCCCTAGCCATTGTTATTCCAGAGGTAAGTGCGCGACTTCTACCACGGATGGGGTTACAATGGCACCAAGGATGGGTGGTAAACCATAAAGGGAAAATGGTATCTTTCAGTGCAAGGGACATCAATGAACTATACCAGATGAAGGATAAAACCCAGATGCACTGGGCACAAAATCATTGATGATCTCACTGAAGAGCAAGATGGAAGATGCGCTGTGAGTAATTAACGCAACAGGCACTAAAGTGGACAGTTTCCTTTAAAAAGGCATCAAAAACCCTGGCATCCATGAATCTGCTTTCTGAAGGCACGGCTTTGGGTTTATTTGCTCAAAATGGCGGCTGATCCCACTCCGCAATGAACAAAAATTTCGAGGGATCGAATCATGGCCGCATATTGCATTGCGCGCGACATTCCAATCGATGTGGGCAGATTGATCGCAAGACAAATTCGAGGTTTTGTGGGGCACATAAGAGGGCAATACTTCTTCCTATGGACGATTTCAAGTTTATGCCTATCACTGGGTGTGGGCATTGATGAAGAGCCAATGGCAGAAGTTCACGGCCTAATAAAGGTCAAGATTTTGAGGTTGCTCCTCAAAGATTCCCCACACTACCCTGAACTCCCTTTGAAGAGGCCCAACATAGATTTAAATGCGCCGCAAGAGCCCAAGCCGAAGAAACAGCGCAGAGATGACAAGGGAAAGGGGAAGATCTAAGAAGAAACAATGCAAGATCCAGAACCCTTGGACCCTTTACCCTTAATAATTCGCCTTCCAAGCCCTCCCGCACAACCTTTTTCTTCCCTTCCTGAGCACTTTACCAATCTTCTCCTTCCCCCAGATTCTCCAACCGCATATCCAGCAGCCCCATCACCACTTCAGCATCATCACCGCAACTTTCCCTTCCACCGTCGCATATCGATGACCCACACGATTTGGGTGAAGGCACTTCTGCCCAACCCCAAAACGTCGATGGCGAGGCATCGCAGGCACAACCTACCGTTGCTTCCTTAGCTGTAGAGTTAGCAGATATGCGGTCCCTTCTTACCTAACAACAACAACTCTTCTTTCAACAGCAATAGCTCTTCTCTCAACAACAAGCCTTCTTTGGCCAAAGAATTGATGCGGTAATTGAGCGAGTCGACGATTTAAAATGCAGTGCTGCCATGACTAGGTAGGTTTTGATCAATATTCAATGCAACACTTATATGATTCACCTGCACCAAAGACAGATAGCGAAGCGTAGCCATGAGTACTTCAATTTTCTGACAGCATATCTTCATGGACCAATGGTTCCTCTGCATCTCAGGCGGCATTTGATTTTTGCAGAAGCTCCTCATGTACCACATCCGAACCCTCCTCCAGAACCTACTTCTCCTTAACAATCCTTACATTTTTTTTTGCAGCCATTCTATTAATTTTATTTAATTAATTATTTTTCTATGTTTATCTAAATTCTTTGATTCTTTGTACAGACAACAATTTTGTATTGCGTTATTTATAATTATTTGTATACTTAGTTAATTTTCAATACGACTAAGTAACAATTCTATCCATATGCCTGTGCCTCTTCTTTATCATCCTTTGTCAACTTTGCGATATTCTTAATCTTTCTTTTTGCGTTATTCATTGCGCTGCCATGATGTATAAAATGCATACACTTAGAAACATCTCCCAAACTCTGTATTTTCTAACTAACACTTAGTTAATTCGTACCTTAGCAATACTTTACCTTTTATCCTTCAAAATTTTGCTCAAACCTTCTTTTTGAAATTTTGTCTAAGTGCTTGTCTCTTCTGTCCAAACAACGCAATGAGGACGGGGGTGGGGAAGGTCTGAGCAGATGAGATCAAGAGTATGCGGTCATTAAGAAAAATGCACTCATTCTTTAAAATTAAAAAATTATAATAATTTTCATATAAACTCCAATGTCAGCGCAAGGGAAACCTAAAAAACATTCTCAACCTGGTAAGAGTTAAGTTGTGAAAGGAGCCTACTCATAGTTGGATGTTCGCATGACACCCGTGGGAGCAAGCCAAAACGAAGGTGGGTTTCCAAGAACAACACAATATGAAAAGAAAAAATGCAAAAGAAAGAAAAATAAAAGAAACAAGAGACAACTCCTATAAAATTCATGAGTTAAAGTTGAGATTGGCACACAACCGAAGTTGGATGTTCGCATGACACCCGTGGGAACAAGCCAAAACGAAGGGTGTAACCATGATCAATAGTCTCTAATAAATGACGCAAAAAATTGACCACCGCATCCAGACGCATCAAGTTGTTTTCACAAGAAGAGGTAAATATTCTTTTTAAAACTAGAAAATTATTTTTGAGCAGAAATTTGTTTTATAGAAGAGTAAAGTAGGGCTTTGTCATGAATTTTCAAGGATAGAAAGAAAATTGCGTTGTTAAGTAATGTGCCTAAGTGGATCATTCAGAGTAACCAATCGACACAAAATTTAGGATATGAATTGAGCATTATTTCCTTAGTAGAAGATATGCTTGAGTACAAGCATATACCTAAATTTGGGGGTGTGATAACTTGTAGAAATACAAGTTATTTATATTGCTTTATTTAGATATTGCGGCCAAAAAAAAGGAAAGTTGCGTCAATTGTAGAGAAATTAGCTAAGAAATGCAAGAACTATAAATTGTTGTCAATACACCCACTAACACCATTGCGATGGTAGAAAAGAATATTTCACCGCATGCGTTCATGTCTCAAGAGAAAAAGAACAACACATCTACGTCGCATTGCGCCCATCATTCAAAAATGAATAGATGATCAACACAATGATGACACATGCGACAATCGATCAAGAGCTTAGTGATCAACGTAACTTCAACCGCTTGCGGTAATAAAAAAACAACACCGCATGCGGGCACACGATCGAAGATGCAAAAGAGCAACGCAATTACGAAGGATCCAGACACGTGTACAGCTGACTGTTGTGCATTTTTGATGGGATTGATTGCGTAACCAAAGAAATATTCACTCCACCATTTCTGGAATTGCCATAACAATAATGTGGGGTCCACACTGTAGAGAGTCAAAGCTGAGCCTATAAATAGCCTCTGAAATTCTATGAGAAAATATACTTGATATGGGCATATTTTGATATTTGTATATTGAGAGAGAGACTTGTCTGAGTGCTGATCAGAGAAGATCCAGGAAGATCTAAGAGACAAGGCTAAGAGGTGAGTCTCAGGGCAAATCCTTTCAATCCTCGCTGTGAAGCTCTGTACCAAGGTCATTCCTACCGGATGAGCAAGCCTGAGAGGGAAGCTCTTCCTTCCATTCACTCCATTCGCCGACAAGCAAATCCACCGTCTAGATCTGTGTCAAGACGTTGGCACTTTTATATATTTATTTCTATCTCCTAGCATCAATTATATTCATCTTCTTAATCTCTATCATTCACACCATGTATCAGATGCTAAATATTAGTAATGAATGTCATGATCATTTTCATCTCCATCTTTCTGTCTATTTCCGTTCCTCCATTAATTGCTTTCTCCATGATGTTTTCTTAATCCCTTGGTAATTAGAATGAATTAATTAAGTAAATTAATCTGTGCTAAAGAAATGAATATGTTTAGCTAAAGTATGCTAGACGAAATTTTCACCTAAGAGAGCAGAAGTGAAGATGCCATTCTGCCTGTCGAGAGAAGGTTAGAAGAATGCGTTAACTAAAGCGAGAAGTGCTTCCAGAGGTGGAAGCAACCTTGCATTCATTACGTTGATCCTTGTTTCAGCACAAAGATGTGGGAACATGGCCGATCACCGAGAGGTGTGCGCTAAAGGGAAAGCAGAACCGTAGTTATATCTTTAATGCAATTAATGAACTTGCAATGTTTATATTAATTACCCTTTCTATCTCTGTTTCATACATAAAGACTTGCCACCGCATAACACGACCCTTTGTATAATCTTCACAATCAGTCTCAATCTCAGTATCATGTATCAGTATCCGGTATCTTGTATCATATTAGTGTAGGTTTACTTTTATGCACTTTTATTGTATTACCGCAACTTTACTTTACTGCAACTTCTCTTTACCGCATATTTTACTTTACCGCAATTAAATACCTGTACATACACACTTTTTATTAATTGAAAAACACCTGGTCGCATATATCACGAACATAACGCATTAACTATGCAATCCCTGTGTTCGACCTTGTATCACTCCGAGAAACTTGCGGTGAAATTATACTTGGTTTCAACGCAAGGAAACTTGTGACAACGTAGAGCATACTACAAGCATTCCATTAATAACACATACATCTAGAAGTAGTATCGCATATCATTGCATCATTTTATGTTAAACTTTGGTTATAATCTTCCATGCGTTGTGTGACATAAGATAAATTTTATGTTAAGTCATCTCCACCGCCCTTTCATGGCACCACCGGCAGCCTTGACACACATCTGCTAGAAGCAAGACATTGCTTTCAGCTAGCCTTTTCCATTTATCTTATTTTCTTATATTGTATTGTATTACATTTTGGCTTAAGAAATTCATACATTTTGTGATAAATGCATTTCTATATTTCCTTCGATTCCATCTCCATCTTCATTTACTTAGCATCTTTAATCTTCATTGCATCATTTAGTGAGATTGTTAGAGTATTGCATACTTAATCATGCGGCATAGGAATATGACGCATGTAGCAAACCACCGGGAGGTGTGCGTTGCGTGAGTGTTGTGAGAAAACCTTATTTACTTAGTATGAAGCTGTAGCAACACCTGTCTATAGGCGGACGCAACGCTTGTCTATGAGTAAAGTTTGCAACAACTAACTGCCCGGGAGGGTAAGTGGTTGGTCGTATTAAGCAATGTAAGCAAGTATTCACTAGAGATAGGAATAATCTTACGTTAGCCAAGTTTATGCGGTTACCTTGTTTTATGAGCGCATTATTCATCATTTAGGCAGACTTGGAACAGTAGTCTAAAAACCAAATCTAAGTCTCGGGAGAGCGAATTGGATCGCATAAGCAAGAATGGGGAACTTAGAGATAAGCCCCGTTTGCTATTACACAGTGTGTGCACCCTACGGATGGGATATTGCATGCATCCAGAAGTAGCATATGGTGGTATGCGGCTATCACGCTTAGGCGGCAAGAGCATGTGAGCGGGTTATGGAGGTATAGAAATAGGCTTCTCGGCACTATCGCATATACATCGTATGCATCCTAGAATTAGGCACGTGTGTGTAGCGTGATCACATAGTTTGTGCTGGTTAGGGTTGCCCTTGCAGTCAAGCTTAGGGTTGCGATGAAGACATCCTCACATTTTATCTATTTTTCCATGCATTTACTACGTGTCAACAGTTTTCGTGTTTCCACCTCTCATTCATACTTCCACTGCTTTGTCTGTTAGCTAGGAGTAGGAGTAGTTTGTAGCTTAAAACCCCCATCATTCTTTTATTCACCTGTCGAAAACACATCACCACATACAGTAAGCTACAAGTCCCTGAGTTCGACCTTGGATCATTCGAGAAACTTGCGTTCGCATTATACTTGGCGTGAGTGCAAGAAAACTTGTGACAGGAACGCATGGTCATCACATACATTCGTAATCGCATATTTCATAGTCCAACCCATCACCAGATTTAAATGCTGATCGGAGAAGATCCGTGAAGAAAAGAGACAAGGCCGATCCGTGAGTCTCAGGGTGAATCATTCCAAATCGCCACCATGAAGCTCTGTACCTAGATCAACTCTACCGGTTGAGCAAGCCTAAGAGGGAAGCTCATCCTTCCATTTACTCCATCTACGCCGGCAAACAATCTCTCCATCCAGATCAGTGTCAAGGCATTGACACTCTTCTGTATCTGTTTCTAACTCTTATTCATCAATTGTATTTCATCTTCTTAGTCTAAATCATTCACAACCATGTATCAGACGCTTGACTTTATAATTAAATGTCATGATCACTTTCATTTCCACATTTCAGTCTATTTTCGTTCCTCCATTAATCGCTTTCTTCACGATGTTTTCTTAATCCCTTGGTGATTAATATGAATTAAACAAGTAAATTAATTTATGCTAAAGAAATAAATTTGTTTAGCTAAAGCATGCTAGACGGCATCTTCATCTGTGAGAGCAGAAGTGAAGATACCATTCTGATCTGTCGAGAGAAGGTCAGAAGAATGCGTTAACTAAACCAAGAAGTACTTCTAGAGATGGAAGCAACCTTGTGTTCACTACGTTCGTCTCTGTTTCACCACAGAGATGTGGGAAACGCGGACGATCACCGAGAGGTGTACACCGAGGGAAAGCGGAACCATACTTATATCTTTAACGAAATTAAGAAACTTGCGCTGTTTATATTAATTATCCTTTCTCTTTCTGTTTCGCACATAGGCCTTTCCATAGCATAACACGATTTTTGTATATTCTTCACAGTCAGTCTCAACCTCGGTATCTTGTATCATGTAACCTGTATCATCATAACTTAGGTTTATTTTATCGCACTTTACTTTTATTGCAATTTACTTTAATATCGCATTTGTATCGCTTATCTTTACTTTACTGCACATTTTACTTTATCGCATGTACAAACAACACTATTATTAAATTGAAAAACCCCTGGTCGCATATATCACAAATATAATGCAATTAACCTGAAACAATCCCTGTGTTCGACCTTGGATCACACCGAGAAACTTGCGGTGAAATTATACTTGGTTTCAATGCAAGGAAACTTGTGACAACGCACAGCATACTACAAGAACATTCATTAATAACGCTTATCTAGAATTAGTATCACATATCATCGCAATCATCCATACGTTGTATGACATAAGATCATTCATATTCAATTTATGCGTACAAGTTTATGGCGCCATTGTCGGGGAATGGTAACGGGAACATGGACTTGTAGCTTAGATAAAATTTATGTCAACAAGTTTATGGCGCCATTGTCGGGGAACTGGTAATGGGAACATGTACTTTCAGCTTAGATAAAATTTATATCAACAAGTTTATGGCGTCGTTGCCAGGGATTGGATAACGGTTATTGTTTGAGTGTGTTTGTGGTATTTTGCAGGACAAATCTTTTTGTACTGGCTATTCAATGCCGAGAGCAGTCTAGCAGCTTATGAGCTCTGGTACTAAACCAGAATTTGTAGCTGACCCAGAGATTGAGCGTACTTTTCGTGCACGGTGCAATACATGTTGACTAGCTGATATGGCAGATAATATGGACAAGGCGAAAGAGAGCAGCTAATATGGCAGATAATATGGACAACGCGGCTCCCGCATGAAATCAAGGGGCAATACATGTTGACTTGCTTTGGATGCTAAGGATGTATGAAGTTCTATGCTCATAATAATGTGATACTACTTCTAAATATGCGTTATGGACGTTCATGTAGTATGCCATGCGTTGTCCAAGTTTCCTTACAATGAAACCAAGTGTAATTCCACCGCAAGTTTCTCGGTGTGATATGAGGTCAAACACGGGGACTGGTTTAGGTTATTGTGGTACGTTCATGATATATGCGACCAGGTTTTCAATCTTTAAAAGTGTGTGTTTCTGCAGTTATATAAATTGCAGTAAAATAAAGGAAAGCAGTAAAGATGCGATAATAACATAAAAATACAGTAAACCTAAGCTAGATGATACAAGATACAGGCTTCATGTACAAGATGTTGGGGTCAAGGCTGGCTGTGAAAGTTATACAAAGACGTGGGATGCGGCGGCAAGTCTTATGAACAAAATAGAAAGAGAAAGACAAATAATATAAACAATGCAAGTTCTTAATTGCATTGAAGCTACAAATACTGTTCCGCTCTTCTCTTGGCGTACACCTCTCAGTGATCGGCCGCGCTCCCACATGTCTGTGGTGAAATAGAGACTAATGTAATAAACGCAAGATTGCTTCCATGTCTGGAAGTACTAATCGCTTTAATGAACACATTCTTCTCACCTTCTCTCGATAGATCAGAATGGCATCTTCACTTCTGCATTCACAGGTGAAGATGCCATCTAGCATGCCTTAGCTAAATGCATTTTATATTTCTAATACAAACTAAGTACTTGGTCAATTCACATTGCTTATCAGGGAATTAAGAAGATATCATGTAGAAAGTGGTTGATGGGTGAACAGAAATAGACAGAAAATGATAAATGAAAGCTATCGAAACATTTAATATCTCTATTAAGTATTTGATACATGGTGTGTGAATGAAGAGATAAAGGAAACATGAAATACAACGATGAAAGAAATAGAACAGATACAAAGAAGTGCCAATGTCTTGGCACAAATTTGATGGAGATCTGCTTGCCGGATAGGATGGATTTGATGGTAGGAAGAGCTTCCCTCTCAGGCTTGCTCCACTGGTAGTAGGGATCTGTGCACAGAGCTTCCGATCGTGTGTTTGGTAGGTTAGATCTAAGATTCACCTCTTGGCTTTATCTTGTCTTCTTCCTGGACTTCTTCTCTTAAGTACTTAGCTCAGCCTTTTCTCTATAATTTAGCAGCATTTAGCCCCGTATCAAGTAACATAAATTTTCTTTGAAATCAATGGGGTATTTATAGGTGTAGATCTTTCACTCTGGCCTTGTGGTCCCCACTTGATTGCTATGGTAATTCCGAAGATGGAAGGATATTATTCCTTCTGTTATGCAATCAGATCGTCAATTCTACACAACTGTTAGTTGTACATGTGTCTCAATCCTCCGCTTTTGCATTGCTTAGTTGCATCTTTTGATCTTAGGTTCGCATGCGGTGTTGTTTTTATTATCACATGCGGTTGAAACACAGCTTTAGACCGACTATCGCATTGCATCGTCATTGTTGTAATCGTCTCTTCATTGTTGATTGCGCAATGTGACAGAGATGCGTTGATCAGTTTCCCATGAGCCTTTAGCGTAAGTAGTGACTTGATCTCCTGCAAAATAGAGTAAAATTTGGCTTATCTTCCATCTTTATGGTGTTAGTGGGTGAAATTGCAAACATTTATAATTATTGTAATACTAGGCTAATTTTTATACAATAGGTGCATATTTACTAACTTTTGACCGCAATATCTAGATAAGGTGGCCTAAATAACTTGTATTTCTAGTTACACACCCCCAAATTTAGATATATGCTTGTCCTCAAGCATATCTTCTACTAAGGCAATCATGCTCAATTCTTCTCCTATATTTCTGTGATGATTGGTTGCTCTGAATGTTACACTTAGGCACATTACTTGACATCGCAATTTCCTTCTATCCTTGCTAATTCTTAGCAAGCCCTACTTTATTCTTCTATATGACAAACTTCTACTCAAAGACGCTTTTCTAGTTTTCAAAATAGAATGTTTATCTCTTCTTTGTTAAAACATCTTGATGTATCTATATATGGTGAGCAAAAATTTGCATGATTTCTTTATTTAGAGACTGTTGGTCATGGTTACACTCTTCATTTTGGCTTATCCCCACGGGTGTCATACGAACATACAACTATGGTTGTGTGCCAATTTCAACTTCAACTCATGAGGATCAGAGGAGTTGTCTCTTGCATTCTTTTATTTTTGTTTTTGTTTCTTTCTTTCTTTTGTTTTTTTTTACTATGTTGTTCTTGGAAATCCATCTTCGTTTTGGCTTGCTCTTACGGGTGTCATACGAACATCCAACTACGAGCAGGCTCCTTTCACAACTAAACTCTTATCAGGTTGGGATAGTTTTGAGGTTTTCCCTTGCGCTGACATTGGAGTTTCACAAAAAAAAAAAAACATTTTTTTTCATTGAAAATGAACACATTTTCTTAAATACAGCATAATCTTGATCTCATCTGCTTAGACCTTTCCCACCCCCAAATTTAAAGATGAGCAAGGTCCTCATTGCATTGCTTGGAGAGACTAGACAAACACTTAGAAGAAAACTTCAAAAAGAAGGTTTGAGCAGAACTTTGAAAAATAAAAGGTAAAGTACTGCTAAACTAAGAATTAATTAAGTGTTAGTCAGAATTTACTAAGTATAGGAAATGTTTCTAAGTATAAACATATAATACATCATAGCAATGCAATGAATATTGTAAAAATAAGAGATTTAGAATGTCACACAAATTAGCAAAGGAAGATAAAGAAAGAGGCACAGGTAAACAGTGGAGTGAATATATACTCTGATTGTATTGACTATTAACAAAGTATACAAATAAATTACAAATGAACGCATTACAAAATTTCCTATTGCCTGTACAAGAGTCAAAGAATTTGATTACTTTACAAATTTGATTCAGAAGTGTGCATGATTCAGAATTTACACCATACTTCCAATAAACGCAGATACATTTTTGTCGAGGATGGGCAATATGCATACATCCCCGCAACACACCCCTTAACTAAATACATTTTTGCAGAATACCTCAACATGGTGCATTTAACTAAGGACGAGCAAAGGACATATGCGAGTGTAACACATCCCTCACGACAATGCATTTGGGTGTACCGGACGCACAGTGTCACTTACTTACTACACCCAACTTCTCATAGTTTACTTTCTGTTCTTCTTAATTCATAAAAAATGCCAGTCGAAAAGACCTTGTGGTGATTTATCCAATCATTCATAACAATTATATGACCGGTGCAACTAAATTTAAGATATGGAGATACCTGTGAAATTTAATTGGAAGGAAATAAAAAAAAAAATGTTAAAGACTGATTCTACTAGATAGTAATTGACGAAATTTAGAAAACAGTAAAAGAAGGCTGTAAAGAAAGCAAGTAACATAGATAGGAAGGTCGATTGAAAGAAGTTCTTAGAGTTACCGCAACTGCTTTCCTTGCAAGTGGTTTAATCCTACTTACCGTAGTCAATGGTGTCCAGGCGCTGATTGAAGTCGCCTCCATAGTAGGGCTTAATCCGCTGACCATTGACTTTGAATGTGCTGCTCCCGTCTAAAGTTGTTAGTTCCACTGGTCGTGAGGAAAGATTGTCTTGATTTGGAACGGCCTAAGCGAGCGAGGCTTCAACTTTCCTGGGAAAAATCCCAGACGCACGTTGAATAGTAATACTTGCTGACCTTAGGTGAATGTCCGGTTGTTTATGTTCCAACTCAAGTGTCAGATGACAAGCTTTTCCGAAGACTAGGGTGTACGGAGACATGCCAACTGGTGTTTTGTAGGCAGGCCTGTAAGCCCATAGTGCTTCATCAAGCTTGGGTGACCAATCCCTCCTGGCAGTATTAACTACCTTCTCCAAGATGGTTTTGATTTCTCTGTTAGAAATCTCTACCTGCCCATTAGTTTGTGGGTGAGAAGCAGTTGCAACTCGATGGCTGACGTTGAATTTAGTCTACAAGTTAGCAATTATGCGGTTGATAAAGTGAGAGCCCTCACCGTTGATTAAGGCTCGTGGCGTCCCATATTGATAAAAAATGTTCTTCTTCAGAAACTTTGCCACAGTGGCCGCATCATTCTTGGCACATGCGATAGCCTTAACCCATTTCGATACATAATCAATCGCAACCAGAATATATTGATGACCTTCTAATGGTGGAAACAGGCCCATGAAGTCAATTCCCTAAACATCAAATAATTCAACTTCTAAGATTGACGTCAATGGCATTTCATTTCTTTTAGACATATTCCCCGTCCTTTGACACCTGTCGCATTGCACAACATGAGTATGGGCATCCTTAAATAGTGTTGGCCAAATGTAGCCGCACTACAAGACTTTTGTTGTGGTCTTTTGCGCCCCAAAATGTCCTCCATATGGGGACTCATGACAGAGCTCTAAAATGTGCTTGGCTTCATGCTCAGGAACACATCGACGTATTATATGATCTGGTCCTTGTCGATATAGGAAGGGATCGTCCTAGGAATAAAATTTGGAGTCATGTCTTAGCTTCTTCTTCTGCTGGTATGTATAATCATCCGACAGTTGACAGCAAACTATGAAGTTTACTATGTCCGCATACTAGGGAATATCAATGTCTACTGCCATTAGCAGCTCATCAGGGAATATTTCTTCAATATCTTTTTCTGTCCCTTGAACCTCGCAATTTTCCAATCTTGACAAATAATCTACGACTTGGTTCTTGGTACCCTCCCGGGCTTTGATTTCTAAGTCGAACTCTTGCAGGAGCAACATCCACCGTATCAGTCTTGGTTTTGCA
>NC_052356.1:22470090-22529889 GCF_009727055.1 Benincasa hispida
CTAGTAGGTGCCACATTCTCTTCAACCATACTTCTTCACCAATTAGGTTAGCCCTGGTGAACTTTGTGTGAAGAATACACTCGATCTCTGGGTTCGCTTAGAATTACCAGATCACTCTAGCGCTCATAAGCCGTCAGACTACTCTCCGTTGAGCAGTCAGTACAAAGAGATCTCTCCTACACATAACATAAAAATATTCAACACTAACCATTAACTAAATCCCCCCCAACGGCGCCATAAACTTGTTGACTTGCTTTGGATGCTAAGGATGTATGATGTTCTATGGTTATAATGATGCGATCTACTTCTAAATATGCGTTAATTATGGATTTTCATAAATATGCTCATAAATATGCGATACTACTTCTAAAGATGCGTCAGTACAAAGAGATTTGTCCTGCACATAACATATGGATTGTGGTACGTTCATGATATATGCGACCAGGTTTTCAATCTTTAAAAGTGTGTGTTTCTGCAGTTATAAAAATTGCAGTAAAATAAAGGAAAGTAGTAAAGATGCGATAATAACATAAAAATACAGTAAACCTAAGCTAGATGATACAAGATACAGGCTTCATGTACAAAATGTTGGGGTCAAGGCTGGCTGTGAAAGTTATGCAAAGACGTGGGATGCGGCAGCAAGTCTTATGAACAGAATAGAAAGAGAAAGACAAATAATATAAACAACACAAGTTCTTAATTGCATTGAAGCTACAAATATTGTTCCACTCTTCTCTTGGCATACACCTCTCAGTGATCGGTCGCGCTCCCACATGTCTGTGGTGAAATAAAGACTAATGTAATAAACGCAAGGTTGCTTCCATGTCTAGAAGTACTACTTGCTTTAATTAATGCATTCTTCTGACCTTCTCTCGATAGATCAGAATGGCATCTTCACTTCTGCTCTCACAGGTAAAGATGTCGTCTAGCATGCCTTAGCTAAACGCATTTTATATCTCTAATACAGACTAAGTACTAGGTCAATTCACATTGCTTATCAGGGAATTAAGAATATATCATGAAGAAAGTGAATGACGGGTGAACGGAAATAGACAGAAAATGATAAATGAAAGCTATCGAAACATTTAATATCTCTATTAAGCGTTTGATACATGGTGTATGAATGAAGAGATAAAGGAAACGTGAAATACAACGGTGAAAGAGATAGAACAGATACAAACAAGTGTCAATGTCTTGGCACAGATTTGATGGAGATCTGCTTGCCGGATAAGATGGATTTGATGGTGGGAAGAGCTTCCCTCTCAGGCTTGCTCCACCGGTAGCAGGGATCTTTGCATAGAGCTTCCGATCGGGTGTTTAACAGGTTAGATCTGAGACTCACCTCTCTGCCTTATCTCGTCTTCTTCCCAGATTTCTTCTCTTAAGCACTCAGCTCAGCCTTTTCTCTATAATCTAGCAGCACTTAGCCCTGTATCAAGTAGCATAAATTTTCTCTAAAATTAATGGGGTATTTATAGGTGTAGATCTTTGACTCCGGCCTTGTGGTCCCCACTTGATTGTTATGGTAATTCCGAAGATAGAGGTATATTATTCCTTCTATTATGCAATCATATCGTCAATTCTACACAACCGTTAGTTGTACACGTGTCTAAATCCTCCGCTTTTGCGTTGCTTAGCTGCATCTTTCGATCTTAGGTTCGCATGCGGTGTTGTTTTTATTACTGCATGCAGTTGAAACACAGCTCTGGACCGACTGTCGCATTGCGCTGTCATTGCGGTAATCGTCTCTTCATTGTTGATTGATGGGCACAATGTGACAGGGATGCGTTGATCAGTTCCCGGTGCGCCTTTAGTGCAAGCGGTGACTTGGTCTCCTGCAAAACAGAGTAAAATTCGGCTTGTCTTCCATCTTTATGGTGTTAGTGGGTGAAATTGCAAACATTTATAATTATTGTAATACTAGGCTAATTTTCATACAATAGGTGCATATTTACTAACTTTTGGCCGCAATATCTAGATAAGGTGGCCTAAATAACTTGTATTTCTACAAGTTATCAGTACGGCCAGCGTAGGACCCAGTCTTCCTTGCCACTGATCGTAACATTCCCATGAGGAACTACGCGGTGCCCAACCTGTACGAATTTTTGCCTGGGATTTCGATGCCTAAAGTAAAGGAGAACGCAAGGTTCAAAATAAAACCGGTCATACTCCAAATGATCCTTAACGCAGGGCAATTTGGGGGTCTACAATGTGAAGATCCGCATGCCCACCTGACCAGTTTTGTCGAAAGGTGCGGCAACTTCTCATTACCTGGTGTTATCCCTAAGGGAATTAGATTGTATTTATTCCCTTACAACTTGAGGGACGAAGCCAAGAGGTGGGCTCACTCACTGGAGCTGAACGAGGTTACATCATGGAATCAGATGGTAGAGCGATTCATGAAGAAGTTCTTCCCACCGGCCATCAACGCAAGGCGACAAAAGGATGTGCTGAACTTTGAACAAATGAACAATGAGACCCTAAGCACCGCCTGGGTGCGATTTCGAAGATTGGTGAAGAACTGCCCGCATATTGAGTTACCCGATTGCGTTTTGATGGAGACATTTTACAATGGCCTGAACAAATCGACGCAGGTTGTTGCTGACGTCTCTGCGGCAGGAGGTTTTATGGACAAGACGTATACAGAGGCCAAGGTCGTCCTTGACTGCATACCACGGAACATGGATGACTGGATTGATGATTGTTATGGAGGTAGAAGGCTCTAAAAGAAGAAAGAATGACACTACCATTGTTCCTGCAGAGACAATGACCACTTTGGCCATTCAGATGGCCACAGTGACCTTAATCCTCGAATTGATGGCAATCAATCAAGGAGCCATCCCCCAACAATCAGTGCAACCCGCTGCGTCGGCTCAAGTGGCCACAATAAGTTGCATTAATTGTGGAGGGGCTCATGTAGCAGAAATGTGCCCATTGAGTATCCAGCAAGTATGCGCCATCCAAAATAACTCCTTCAGCAACACCTACAATCCAGGTTGGAGGAATCATCCTAATTTCGGTTAGGGAGGGAATCCTAACCAAGGGGAACCTAGCAACCATCAAAGTGGCAATCGAGGGAACCCTCATCCTTTTCACCATAACTCGAATCAGGGGAAACCATGGTAATCGCATAATCAGCAACCCTCATCTTCAAACACCTCTGGAAGCTCATTGGAGACCCTGCTTAAATAATATATGGACAAAAATGGTGCATTGATGCAAGCACAGGCATCTTCAATTCGAAACATAGAGATTCAAGTGGGCCAGTTGGCACATGAGCTTAGAAACAGAACTCTTAGTACGTTGCCCAACAACTTCGAAGCCCCAGGATCTCATGGAAAGGAGCAATGTCCCTGGGGACATTGGGCAGGCAAGCTGGACCGCCTGCAGAGGTGTGGATTGCGCTCATTCAAAGAAAGTCATCTTCCGGTCCATATCTCACATCTATGTTTAAATGCTTTCTTTGATTTCTATCTTTATGAATTTCTGAACTTTGTCTTTTAGTACTTCATTTAATTTGTTTCATGAATTTATGCATTTATTCTTCAATTAACTCTCTTGCATCTATTTCTATGTTTGCTTTAGTTCCTTTAACTTTTCTGTATTTTATGCATTATTCTTTAATTGGTGAATGATTGAGTAATGAGAAGAAATTTATTACCGCAAGTCATAGCAACTTGCATTGATGAAAAAAAAAAATTGGTATGTAACGCAATGATGGGTGTATTGTGGGAGAACAAGAGACACCTTGCGTCCATTACACTCAACTGCATTGCGTTGAGGGGTGTGTTGCATGCATTGTGTCCTTTGTCCATCCATAGCAAATTGCACTATGTCGAGGTAGTGTTTGTAATGCGTTTTGGGTATATGATATTAAGTGCTCATAATGATGCAATACTACTTTTATTTATGCGTTAATTAGGGATGTTCATGTAGTATGCTCTTTGTTGTCACAAGTTTCCTTACGATGGAACCAAGTGTAATTCCCTCGCAAGTTTCTCGGTGTGATCCAAGGTCGAACACGGGGAAATGCTTTTGATTATCCGAGGCCGACCAGGTTTTCAATCTTTTAAAAGGAGTTTGTACAGGTAAGTAAATAGCAGTAAAATAAAGGAAAGCAGTAAAGATACGATAAAGCATAAAAATACAATAAACCTAAGCTAGATGTTACAAGATATGGACTTCATGCACAAAATGCTAGGATTAAGGTTGGCTGTGAAGGTTGTGCAAAGATGTGGAATGCAGTGACAAGTCTTATGAACAGAATAGAAAGAGAAAGACAAAAATACAAACAACACAAGTTCTTAATTGGATTGAAGGTACAAACATTGTACTGCTCTTCTCTTGGCGTAGCCTCTTAGTGATCGGCCGCGTTCCCCACATGTCTATGATGAAATAGAGTCTAACGTCATGAACGCAAGGTTGCTTCCATGTCTGGAAGTACTACTCGGTTTAGTTAACGCACTCTTCTGACCTTCTTGCGATAGATCCGAATGACATCTTCACTTCTGCTATCACAGGTGAAGATGTGTCTAGCATGCTTTAGCTAAATGTATTTGATAACTTTAATACAGATTAAGTTCTTGGTGATTAATATTGCCCATCAGGAGATTAAGAAAATATCATGAAGAAAGTGACTAATGGGTGAACGGAAATAGACAAAAAATGGTAAATGGAATCTATTGAAACATTTAATATTTCTACTAAGCACTTGATACATGATTTGTGAATGAAGAGATAAATAAAATATGGAATACAATGAAAGTGAGATAGAATAGATACAAAAAAGTGCCAATGTCTTAGCACAGATTCGATAGAGATCTGCTTGCCAGATAGGATGGTTTCAATGTCAGGAAGAGCTTCCCTCTCAGGCTTGCTCCACCGGTAGCAGGGATGTTTGCACAGAGCTTCGATCGGGTATATGACAGGTCGGATCTGAGATTCACCTCTTGGCCTTATCTCATTCTTTTCTCGGATTTCTTCTCTTCAGCACTCAGCTCAACCTTTTCTCTCTAAAATCTTACAGCACTTAGCCCCATATCCAATAGAATATTTTTCTCTGAAATCAATGAGGTATTTATAGGAGCAAATCTTTGACTCTGGCCTTGTGGTCCCTCACTTGATGGTTATGGTAATTCCATAGATGGAGGGATATTATTCCTTCTGTTATTCAATCAGACCATCAATTCTGCGCAACTGTTAGTTGTACACGTGTCTCAATCCTTCGTTCTCGTGTTGCTCAGTTGCATCTTTCGATCATAGGTTTGCATGCGATGTTTGTTTTTATTACCGCATGCAGTTGAAGCATAGCTCTAGACCGACTGTCGCATTGCGTAGTCACTGCAGTAATCGTCTCTTCATGGTTGATTGACGGGCACAATGTGACAGAGATGCATTGATTAGCCTCTCATGAGCCTTGAGTGCAAGCGGTGACTTGGTCTCCTGCAAAAGTTTGGCTTGTCTTCCATCTTTTTGGCATTAGTTGGTGTAATCGCAAACATTTATAATTATTGTCATACTAGGCTAATTTTCGTACAATTGGCGCATAATTACTAACTTTTGGACACAATATCTAGATAAGATGGCATAAACAACTTGTATTTCTACAAGTTATCAGTGTCGCGCTAGTAGCAATACCATGCGCCCGATCCTCCAGAAATGTGTTTAGTTAAGAGGTGTGTTGTGTATGCGTTGTTGCCTGTCCTTAACAAAAATGTATTTGCGTTAATGGAAGCGCGGTGTTAACTTTTAATCGTGCACCTGTCTGAATTAGATTCAAAAGATAATTTCAATTCATTATTTTTCTAAGTTAATGAAATTCTTTGATTCTTTGTATAGGCCAGAATTTTTTGTATTGCATTAATTTTTAGTTATTTGTATACTTAGTGAATTTTCATTACAACTATGTAGCCATTCTCTCTATTTGTCTTTGCCTTTTTCTTTATCATCCTTTGTCAACTTTGCGATGTTCTTAATCTTTCTTTTTGCGCTATTCATTGCGCTACCATGATGTATAATATGCGTACATTTAGAAACATTTCCCATACTTTGAACTTTCTAACACACACTTAGTTAATTCGTAGCTTAGCAGTACTTTACCTTTTATCTTTCAAAGTTCTACTGAAACCTTCTTTTTGAAATTTTTTCTAAGTGTTTTTCTATTCTGTCCAAACAACACAATGAGAACCTTGCGCATCTCTAAATTTAGGGATGGGAAAGGTCTGAGTAGATGAGATCAAGATTATGCGGTCATTTAAAAAAAAAAAAAAACATTTTCATATAAACTCCAATGTCAGCGCAAGGGAAACCCAAAACATTCCCAACCTGATATGAGTAAGTTATGAAAGGAACCTGCTCATAGTTGGATGTTCGCATGACACCCATGGGAGCAAGCCAAAACAAAGGTGGGTTTCCAAGAATAACACAATATGAAAAGAGAAAAATGCAAAAGAAAGAAAATAAAAGAATGCAAGAGACAACTCCTCTGAATATCATGCGTTAAAGTTGAAATTGGCATACAACCGAAGTTGGATGTTCGCATGACACCCGTGGGAACAAGCCAAAGCGAAGCATGTAACCATGATCAACAGTCTCTAATAAATGACGCAAAAAGTTTGACCACCGCATATGGACGCATCAAGCTGTTTTGATAAAGAAGAGGTAAACATTCTTTTCAAAACTAGAAAAGAAATTTTGAGTAGAAATTTGTAGTATAGAAGAATAAAGTAGGGCTTTGATATGAATTAGCAAGGATAGAAGAAAATTGCGTTGTTAAGTAATGTGCCTAAGTGGAGCATTTGGAGCAACAAATCAATGCAAAATTTAGGATAAGCTCTGAGCATTTTTGCCTTAGTAGAAGATATTCTTGAGGACAAGCATATATCTAAATTTGGGGGTGTGATAACTTGTAGAAATACAAGTTATTTATACTACTTTATTTAGATATTGCGGCCAAAAGAGAGAAAAGTTGCATCAATTTTGTGAAAATTAGCTAAGAAATACATAATTATAAATTGTCGTCAATACACCCACTAACACCATTGCAATGGTATAAAAGAATATTTCAAATCTGTTTTGCAGGAAATCCAGTCACCATATGCGCTCATGGCTCAAGAGAAAAAGATTAACGCATCTACGTCACATTGCACCCATCAGTCAGGAATGAATAGACAATCAACGCAATGACGGCGCATGCAACAATCGATCCAGTGCTGAACTTCAACCGCATGCAGTAATAAAAACAACACCGCATGTGGGCACACGATCGAAGATGCAAATGAACAGTGCAATCACGGAGGATTTTGACACGTGTACAACTAACTGTTGTGCATTTTCAACGGACTGATTTCATAACAGAAGGAATATTTATTCCACCATTCTCAAAATTTCCATAACAATACAGTGGGGACCACAAGTCAGAGAGTCAAAGCTTTCATCTATAAATACCCTCAAAGAATTCACTGAAAAGATATGCTTGATACACGAGATAATTGATACGAGGCTATTGAGAGAGAGGCTTATCTGAGTGTTGATCGCAAAAGATTCGGGAAGAAAAGAGACAAGGCCGAGAGGTGAGTCTCATGGCGAATCATTCCAAATCCCTGCCGTGAAGCTCTGTACCTAGATCAACTCTACCGGTTAAGCAAGCCTGAGAGGGAAGCTCATCCTTCCATTTACTCCATCTACACCGGCAAGCAATCTCTCCATCCAGATCGGTGTCAAGGCATTGACACTCTTCTGTATCTATTTCCAACTCTTATACATCAATTGTATTTCATTTTCTTAGTCTAAATCATTCACAACCATGTATCAGACACTTGATTTTATAATTAAATGTCATTATCACTTTCATTTCCACATTTTTGTCTATTTTCGTTCCTCCATTAATCGCTTTCTCCACGATGTTTTCTTAATCCCTTGGTGATTAATATCAATTAAACAAGTAAATTAATTTTTGCTAAAGAAATAAATATGTTTAGCTAAAGCATGCTAGACGGCATCTTCACTTGTGAGAGCAGAAGTGAAGATGTCATTCTGATCTATCGAGAGAATGTCAGAATAATGCGTTATCTAAAGCAAGAAGTATTTCCAAAGATGGAAGCAACTTTGCATTCACTACATTTGTCTCTGTTTCACCACAGAGATGTGGGAAATGCGGCCGATCACCGAGAGGTGTACGCCAAGGGAAAGCGGTACTTATATCTTTAACGCAATTAAGAAACTTCCACTGTTTATATTAATTATCCTTTCTCTTTCTGTTTCGCACATAAGCCTTGCCACAGCATAACACGATTTTTGTATATTCTTCACAGTCAGTCTCAACCTCGTTATCTTGTATCATGTAACCTGTATCTTGTATCATCATAACTTAGGTTTATTTTATCGCACTTTACTTTTATTGCAATTTACTTTATTATCGCATTTTTATCGCTTATCTTTACTTTAATGAACATTTTACTTTATCGCATGTACAAACAACACTATTATTAAATTGAAAAACCCCTGGTCGCATATATCACAAATATAACGCAATTAACCTGAAACAATCCCTATGTTCGACCTCGAATCACACCGAGAAACTTGCAGTAAAATTATACTTGGTTTCAATGCAAGGAAACTTGTGACAACGCACAGCATACTACAAGAACATTCATTAATAACCCTTATCTAGAAGTAGTATCACATATCATCGCAATCATCCATGTGTTGTATGACATAAGATCATTCATATTCAATTTCTGTGTAATAAGTTTATGGCGCTGTTGCCGGGGAACTGGTAACTGGAACATGGACTTGCAGCTTAGATAAAATTTATGTCAACACGTATCAAGGTGGGTGCATCTGGGTGAAAGCTTAATAAATCACGATGGGACAGAAATTTGATGACGGTTGATTCCGAATTAAGTTGACAAGCTGTTAATGACCTACTGTAGCAAGTACACTCAACTTTTTGGTGACAATTATTCGGCTCATCAGATAGAGAATTAATGCCATCCCATCAGTGCAATCATAAGAGAGAAGAAGCTTTTCACCTGAAGCTCTATAATACCGAAGGCCACCTTCAGTGAAGGAGTTTGTTCAATTCGTTCAGTTTACAGAGTTCACCATATATATAGAAATAGCCTTATTCATAGTTTTTCTTTTACTTAGAAGGTGGAAGCGAGCGAAGGGAGATTACATTCTTTACATTGAGAAGCACTTAGCTAGCATAACCTGAGATCTTCATTCTATGCAATTATCTTGTATTATGTATGCATCATTCATCCATTCGAGATACTCGGGAGGGTAGTCTAAGGATAGAATCTAGGCTTGGAAAAGTCATATTAGAATCTAGGCTCAGGAGAGTTAGATTAGAATCTAGGCTCGGGAGAGTCAGATTAGAACTACATAATCAAGAGATAGAAGCTTAGGAATAAGTTCTGTTTGCTATTAACGCATCGCATGCACCTTAGAGATAGGATATGATTGTATGTGGTTGCCTTGTCCTTGTATTCATCATCATCAGATAGGCAAGAAGTAGAGACTTAAGAATAAATTCTATAGGCATTATCACATTCATCGCATGCGTCCTAAAATTAGGAGCTATCACATTTCGATTGGACAATGATTTCTTGTTGCATGAGTATAGCATGATCGCATAACTTGGACGCATTCTCGAGAAACGCTAGTTAAAGACATTCTCAACCCGTTCTTCTGCATACTTAGTGTATTTGTCGCATAATTACTCTTTTCTCAAATCCGCCGCATACTTTTTATACCTTAAATAACAAACCAACCAAACCATTGATTTAATTGTTGCCGCAAAGTGATCTAAAATTACCATCGCATATCTTCCTTAGTCCCTATGTTCGACCCTGGGCTTACCAGACAACTCAGTAGGATTTATACTTGGATCTTGCTGAGAAAAATTGCATGCACAACGCATATTCCACCATCGCATTCTACACCATTATTTCATCGCATAAAATAACGCATCAGCTTACCAGGCAACTGATGCATTATTTTATGATGTGGAAATGTGGATGAAATGCGATAGTGAAATATGCGTTGAGCACTCAATTTTCCTTAGCAAAATACAAGTGTAAACTCCACTGAGTTTCTTGGTAAGTCGAAGGTCGAACTTAGGGACTTGTGAAAATAGGTTGCGGTGGTAATTTTTAGGAAAACTTTGCGGTAACCAAATAAATCAATAGTTGTTGAGGTTGTTGTTTGCGGTGATGAAAAATAAATAAATGCAGTGGATTTCAGAAAAGTTGGGTTGCGTGATAGATGCACTGAGTAAGCAGATGAACAGGTTGAGATGGTCTTTTGCTAGCGTTACTTGGGAATGCGTTAGGCTATGCGATCATGCTACAACCATGCACAACATCATTTTCCAATGCAAATGCGATGCTTCTTAGTCTAGGACGCATGTGTTGAATGCAAAAGTGTCCATAGAGCTTATTTATAAGTCTCTACTCTTGTTGTATGTGATGATGCAAGATGCATAAAGGCAAGATGATTGCACAGAATCATATCCTATCTCTAGGATGCATGCGATGCGTTAATAACAAACAATGCTTATTCCTAAGCTTCTATCTCTTGATTATGCATTCTAATCTGACTCTCCCGAGCCTATATTCTAACCTGACTTTCCCAACCCTAGATCCTTAGACTACCCTCCCGAGTATCTCTAATGGACGAATGAAACATACATAATATAGGATAATTGCATAGAATGAAGATTCCCAGTTGTCTAAATGTTTCTTAACCCATTCAATAGATTTAGCTACTCATGCGTAAATAACAGAGAGTGAACAGATATAGAGAAGTAAATTCCATTTCAATAAATGAGTTGAGTACAAATAACAATGGAAAATAAAGTTAGAGAGCCTGGTAGCAATTCCTTGCTGACTGAGGCTTTTACATTGTAAATCTCTATTTGGTTCAAAAGATATTCCTGCTTCCACAGGCGTCGGCCCTCTCTCTGTCCTTGAAGCTTCGGTGCTCTCCCAAGCTTACCGAAATGATCTTTCAGCACAATCTTCTTCTCTCACGTCCGCCTTAAAATGAAAGAAAATCTAAGAACAAGGCTAAACTATCAATAGAACTGTGAACTTGTAAAATAGTTGAACCCCTTTTCTGAAGGATGCCTTTAGTATTTATAGATTTTCCAGGGTGGAAGGCGACTTCTCTCTCATGATTGCACAAATGGACGACTTTAATTCCTAACTGATGCGCCAAATATTTTTCATTGAAAAGCTGAATGTACTTGTTATCATTAGCGACTGTTAATTTAATTCGGATTCGACTGTCATCAGCTTTCTATCCCATCGTGATTAATTATGCTTTTCACCCAGTTGCGCCCACCATGTTGCGCCAACCAACTTGCGATAATCGTTCTTGAGAAAATGTTTGTGAACACGATCACCACAAAGTCTTGCATAATGTTGTGCTCGACTAATGATTTCCTATGATCGCAATTTTTGCATTACGTCAACGCATATTCTGCATAAAAACACAAAAATCAACTGTTTCTATGCGATGAACGCATGCAACCGCAATATTATGAATTTGATTATTTTTAGACGCAATTTAACATATTTTATCAACACAAGCTAGCATTGTTTAAGAACTTAGCACTATGATAACATGCATTTATGCCCGTTATCACACCCCCAAATTTAAACAATGTGTGCCCTCAAGCATAAGCTAAATATTTCCTTTAGCAAGTCGATCACAATGTTCTTTTCCTAAATTTCTCAAGGATACTTCGTTCAACTCCTATATACCAAAATTTTCTTATGTCTTATTCAAGTCTCTTCATAAAATATTTCTAAGACATAGGGATTGCAAGCTTAATCTTTAAAAGAACTTTACTAAATTCTAGGACATCGCACGATTTATTTCAAAAAGAAAACTTTTCCACTGGGGTATCAAATGATTTAATCCTTTCATATTTCTTAACATTATTTTTTTTCGACCTTGCGCTGATCCAAGTGCCTTGCCTTCATTTTGGTTTGTCCCCACGTGTGTCATGCGGACATCCAACTATGAGCAATGCGCTCTTCCTCAGACTAAACTCATACCTACTTGGCAGCAGAGTTTCGGTCATTTATTTATACGTTGATCCAGGTGACTTACTTTCGTTTTGGCTTTCCCCCACGTGTGTCATGCGGACATCCAACTATGAGTAAATGCCCTTCACAAATTAACTCTTATCATCATGAGTTTCCCATTGCGTTGACAGTGGAGTTGTTATTCTCAATTTTTTTTTTCAAAATAGCAAGGTCGAAAATAAATACCTCACCCCCAAATTTAAAATGCAGCAATGTTCACATTGCCAAAGGATTGAAATAAGTCATGCACTGTTCTTAGGAAGCTTCGTAAAGAGAGTCTGAAAGAAAGCTAGCAAACCCTTAACTTTTAGAAATATTTCATGAAGTGACTATCTTAAAGTTAAGTTGACTCTAGTATATACGAAAGAAATAGAAGCATGTTTGTCATCATTGAAATCATAATTTGCAAAGAGACGGTATGTGGTAACTTATTTAATTTATCTATGTCAAATAATTGCGTTAATCAAAGAGGATGCAATGATAAAACTTTTAAAACTAAAATGTGATGCTATAGCGCAAAATTTGAATTGAAGTGAAGGAAGAATACAACCCCCAAATTTGCGTTGTCGCCCGCATTGTGTATTGATGCATCCTTCTTTGTGGCGATCTATCTTATTTGGATTGCGGTGACGGAGTAAGATAAGTTGCTTCTTCATGTAACACCTCTGCAATACTATGCCTTGATCGTTGCACCAAAAACAGTAAGAGAGTCAAATAATTTTAAACAAAACAACATTTTTTTTTACTGCAATTGTTCAGCACGATTGCTTTTTTGCTTTTTTTTTTTTTTTGGATATAAAGGGAAAAAATAGATATGCGATAATAGAAAAAATTAAGATGCTTAAAGTTCAAGAAGTATTGATGTAGATAAAGGATATTCAAAAGAGTTGCATCCCTAATGAGGTTAAGTCATATAATAACTCAAGGACCACTTATTCCAAGCTGGTTTGTTCACATGCACGGTGGCTTTTCCCTCTTTTCTTTGTCCTATTGGATCTTTACTGCCTTAATCTGGAGTTTTTCCCCATTAATGTTCATTACAATCTCCCCCTTGCGCATATCAATTTGAGCGCGATCGATTGAAAGGAATGGTTGTCTCAATATGATGGGCACATGTTCGTCCGTTTTATAATCCAAAATACGGAAGTCTGCTGGCAGGATGAATTTATAGATTGTGATTGCGACATTTTTCAACTCTCCTTCAGGGTGTATTCGAGATCTGTTTGCAAGTAGGAAAGTTTCCTTTATGGGCATGAGTGTGCTGGCATTCAATTGTTTGAAGATTGATAGCGGCATTATGTTTATACTTGCCCCAAGATCATATAGTGCTTGGCCACTGTAGACCCCTCCAATGGAGCATGGTATTGTGAAGATTCTTGGGTTGCCCATTTTCGGTGGGATCATAACATTTTGCGTTGCGTCCACTATTGCGATCTTTTCTTTATCATTTTGTTCCTCTTTCAATCTTTGCAGAGCTGCTAGTGGTTGGACTTCTTCTGTCTCAAGATCTAGAGGCTTAAGGGTGGATGCAACTTCAGGGTCTATTTTCTCGGGCTTTTTCGAACTATAGGTCAACGAGTCTTCGGTTGTCACCACATTCAAGTTGGTCGCAATGGGCTCCTCCTCTACTTCCGCAGTCATGTTGTTGCTTAGCAGGGAGACTGCTAAGCATTGTTCCTTCCCGGTACCCCCAGCATTGCGAAGGAGCTCAGTTGAGCTCGACAACGCTCCTTGCGGTCTATTTTCCAGCTCACCCGCAATTTGTCTTATTTGAAGTTCGAGATTTTGAATGGACATTGCTTGATTCTGAAGCACTGATTCGTTNTTGTTTGAAGATTGATAGTGGCATTATGTTTATACTTGTCCCAAGACCGCATAGTGCTTGGCCACTGTAGGTCCCTCCGATAGAGCATGGTATCGTGAAGATTCCTGGGTCGCCCATTTTAGGTGGGATCATAGCATTTTACGCTACAACCACTATTGCGATCTTTTCTTCCTCATTTTGTTCCTTTTTTAATCTTTGTGGAGTTACTGGTGGTTGAACTTCTTCTGTCTCAAGATCTCGAGCTTAAGGGTGGACGTAACTTTAGGGTCTATTTTCTTGGGCTTCTCTAAACTATAGGCCAATGGGTCTTCGGTTATCACTACATTCAAGTTGGTCGCAATGAGCATCTCCCCTACTTTCGTAGCCATGTTGTCGCTTAGCAAGTAGACTGCTAAGCATTGTTCCTTCCCGTTACCCCCAGCATTGCAAAGGAGCTCAATTGAGCTCGGCAACACTCCTTACGGTCTATTTTTCAGCTTGCCCGCAATTTGTCTTATTTGAATTTCGAGATTTCTAATGGATGTAGCTTGATTCTGAAGCACTGATTCGTTTTTCTCAATGTACTGCTTCAACAAGCTTTCTAAGGAAGAAGATTGCAGTGTTTGTGAGCTGCTAGCTTTGCTATGCGCTGGACCGTTTGTTTTCGGGAAAAATCCGGGTGGCCCTCCTTTTTGTGCCACAGGTTGAAAACTTTGTTGTTGATTTTTCTATGCAAAATTTGGGTGGGTTCGCCACCCGGGGTTATATGTATCGGAATAGGGATTATTTCTCATGAAGCATACCGACTGCGGGTTTTTTGGGCATTCTTTCATCGAGTGAGCATCTCCATAAATGACACAACTTGCGGTTGTTTGAGCAACTGCGCTGACCTGCCCTTTCTTCGCTCCCGTATTATTGTGATGCCTTATATCAAACTTATCATCGTAGTCATTTGATTTTGTAAGGATGCGATGGCCCCGTTGTTTGCAACATTATCTTTAATTCTTAATCTCTGATCGCTTTCCCGCCAATCCTCGTGATTTTTGGAAATGCGATCAAGTAAACTCTTTGCCTTCTCATAAGTTTTTTCGAGCAGACCACCAGCGGCTGCCGCATTGGAAGCGGTCTGCGAAGAGGGATTCAGTCTTTGGTAAAAGATCTCCATCTGCAGGCAGTCTGGTAAGCCATTATGTGGATAGTATCTTACCAGCCGCTTGAACCTCGCCCAGGCATCGCTAAGTGATTCGTCATCTTCTTGTTCAAAGTTTGTTATTAATTTCCTTTTCCTAGCATTGTCGGTTGGTGGTAAATACTTCTTCATAAACTTTTCCACCACATGTTCCCATGAACTTATCTCCCCGGGTTCGAGAGAATATGCCCATTTTCTTGCATGATCGCATAAGGAAAATGGGAACAGAGTGAGTCAAACTTCCTCGGTGGAGATATTCGGGAACACAAAAGTGTTGTAGATTTCTATGAAGCTCCGTAGGTGGGCGTGCGGACGCCTTCCTCCAAACTGCCCAGAAGCCTCGATCATCTGCAATATTACCGGCTTCATTTCAAACCTCGATCAATCTAACGCCGGCCTCATGATTCCTGGAGAGAAATCATAGAGGTTAGGCGACACATAGTCCCGGATGGGTCTATTGCGGTCATTCGCCAGGATGATGGGGTTAGCCATAATATTTTTCGCGTTCTCTCTTGTTATTATTGGCGGTCTCTTAATCTCCGCTAAATGTCCTCTCAATCTTCGGATTGTAATTCGCCAGAGATTGAGAGTCTGCAAAGAATCAGAAAAATTACCGTTAGCACACTATTTTGCCGAGCTCCCCGGCAACGGCGCCAAAAACTTGATGTGTTATTTTATGATGTGGAAAAATGTAGTTGAAATGCGATGGTGAAATATGCGTTGAGCACTCTAGTTTCCTCAGCAGAATCCAAGTGTAAACTCTACTGAGTTTCCTGGTAAGTCCAAGGTCGAACTCAGAGACTTGTGAAAACAGGTTGCGGTGGTAATTTTTAGGAAAACTTTGCGGTAACCAAATAAATCAATAGTTGTTGAGGTTGTTGTTTGTGGTGATGAAAAATAAATAAATGCAGCGGATTTGAAATGGTTGAATTGCGTGATAGATGCATTGAGTAAGCGGATGAATGGGTTGAGATGGTCTTTAGCCAGCGTTACTTGGGAATGCGTCAGACTATGCGATCATGCTTCAACCATGCACAACAAGTCATTTTCCAATGCAAATGCGATGGTCCTAAGTTTAAGTTGCATGTGTTGAATGCAAAAGTGTCCATAGAGCTTATTCCTAAGTCTCTACTCTTATCCTATGCGATAATGCAAGATGCATAATGGCAACATGACCGCACACAATCATATCCTATCTCTAGGATGATGTGATGCGTTAATAGCAAATAGTGCTTATTTTTAAGCTCCTATTTCTTGATTATGCGTTCTAATCTGACTCTCCTGAGCCTAGATTCTAACCTGACATTCCCAAACCTAGATCCTGTCCTTAGACTACCCTCCCGAGTAGCTCTAATGGATGAATGAAGCATACATAATACAAGATAATCGCATAGAATGAAGATTCCATGTTGTGCTAGCTAAATGCTTCTCAACCCATTCAACAGATTTAGCTACTCATGTGTAAATAGCAGAGAGTGAACAGATATAGAGAAGTAAATTCCATTTTGATAAATGAGTTGAGTACAAAATAAAAATGAAAGATAAAGGTAGAGAGCCTGGTAGAAATTCCTTGCTAACCGAAGCTTTTACACTGTAAATCTCTATTCGGTTTAACAGATATTCCTGCTTCTGCAGGCATTGGCCCTCTCTCTGTCCTTGAAGCTTCCGGTGCTCTCCCAAGCTTATCAGAACGATCTGTCGGCATAGCCTTCTTCTCTCGCATCTGCCTTAAAATGAAAGAAAATATAAGAACAAGGGTAAACTATCAATAGAACTGTGAACTCGTAAAACAGCTGAACCCCTTTTCTGAAGGATGCCTTTAGTATTTATAGAACTTCCAGGGTGAAAGGCGGCTTCTCTCTCATGATTGCACAGATGGGACAGCTTTAATTCCTGACTGATGGGTCAAATATTTTTCACCGAAAAGTTGAATGTACTTGTTATCGTTAGCAACTGTTAACTTAATTCAGATTCAACTATCATCAGCTTTCTGTCCCATCGTGATTAATTATGCCTTTCACCCAGATGCGCCCACCATGTTGCGTCGACCAAGTTGAGACAACCCTTCTTGAGCAAATGTTTGCGAACACAATCACCACAAAGTCTTGCGGTAAAGCTACGCTTGACCAATGATTTCCTATGATCGTAATTTCCGCATTGCATCAACGCATATTCTGCATAAAAACATAAAAACCAATTGTTTCTATGGGATGAATGCATGCGACTGCAATATTTTGAATTTGATGCTTTTTGGATGCAATTTAACATATTTTATCAAAGCAAGTCAACATTGTTTAAGAACTTAGCACTATGATAACGTTGATTTTTCCCTCAAGACATGATTCACATAGAGGTAGGGAACTATCTTCTAACTGATTTAGATGACCATTTTTTACCAATCTCTCAGTCCTGTTGAGATTAATGTGATCAACCCTGAGGTGCCAAAGATAGGCGTTAGGAGAAATTTTTTGCTTTTTATTATGAGTTTCAGCCGTTTTAAACATCTCTATATTTAAAATAGCTTTTTCTTTCATTGGTTGTAATATGTATAAGTTATTTGCAAGTCTTGCAGAACAAATATGAATGCCTCTTGAATAAACAAACACTTCATTATATTCAAAAGATACACTGTACATATTCTCTAAAAGATAAGAAATGGAGATCAAATTTCTTTTCATCTTAGGTACAAAGAACACATTCTTGAGTAAGATAAAAGAATCTCCAAAAAACAACTTCACATCTCCCACTGCTTTAGCTGAAATGACTTCACCAGTGCCCACCTTGAAAGTCATCTCATATTTAGAATGTCTTCTCTAAGAACTAGTTTCCTATAGAAGAGTACAAACATGTTTAACGGTGCATGAATCTAATATCCAGGTAAGGTGAGAATTTTCCACTATACATGTTTCAACAACTAGTAAATCATATTTACCTTATTTATTCTTTTATGCTTTCTTTTCAGCCAGATATTTTGGGCAATTACTCTTTCAATGCCTAACCTCTCCACAATGGAAACATTTTCCCTTGGGAGTATTGTTTTTTCTTTCTTCGCAGCGGTTTTCTTTTTCCCTTTTCCTTTCTTTTTCATCTGTACAGTTTTATCTTTACAAGAAGAAGAAGGACCAACTTTCTTATCATCAACGGGTTTCGTACCAGATGTAGACGTACGGTTGGACAAAATTTGGACGAGTGGCCCGGTTGGACAGTAGCTCACGGCAGTGGCTGGAGAGCTTCTAGTTGCTCACGGACGGAACAAACGACTGAAAGAGACGACACGACGGTGAGCGGTGTGGTCTTACTGGCAGAATTTGGTCGGTCGAAACCCACGAATGGCGAGCAATGCAGTTAGAGGGAGGTCGATGGCTGGGCGACTGGTGGCACGCAAGGGCTGAATCCAGTGGTGCAACCGGTTGAAAGCGGATGTGCGACGCTTCGAGTCGCCGAACGGTGGTTGTTGGAGGTGCACGACAACGGGGGTGTGGCAGCTGGGGTGCGACAAGAAGAAGAGAAATGGAGGGGGGGGGGCCTCGCGTGAGTTGAGGAGAAAGTGGGGGGGTCTTTTTTATTTAAAAAAAATATATAATAATAATTAATAATAATAGTAATAATAATAATGATAATAAATAATTATAATAATAATAATAATAATAATAAAAAGAAAATAGTATAACTAAATTAGATCCTTTCCTTCACCCACTTTATACTATTTAATTTCTTTCCTTTTTCCAAAAATAATTAATTCCTGCCATAACTTTTCAAATTGAATAATTTTTGAATAAATTCCACGACAACACTTAAATCCTCGCATTTATACTCCCGACGGCGTAATGTCTTTACTTCTCTGGGAAGATTCTCTATGGGCTTCTCCTCGTAGCTCAAGTTATCATTCAATTGTAAGGGCTCGTAGTCAACTACATGGGACTGGTCTGTCACATATGTTCTTAGCATCGAAACATAGAAGACATTATGAACTGAAGACATTGTTGGAGGCAGTGTCAAATGGTAAGCTATGGGGCCAACTCACTCCAAGACGTTGAAAGGTCCAATGAATCTCGGACTCAACTTCCCCTTCCTGCCAAACCTCAGAATACCTTTCATGGGTGCCACTTTTAAGAACACTTTCACATCAGTCTCAAATTCCAAGTCCTTACGTCTTACATCGGCATAGCTGTTCTGTCTACTCTGAGCTGTTTGCATACGAGCCCTGATCTTCTGTATTGCCTCATTCGTGGCCTGAACTAATTCAGGTCCTAATAATTTCCTCTCACCAACCTCACCCTGGCATACTAGAGACTTACAACTCTTTCCATATAAGGCCTCAAATGGCAATGTGTCAGTGGCAGGCTGATAGCTATTATTATATGCGAATTCCATTAAATGCAGGTGAGAGTCCCAACTCCCTGAAAACTCTAGTGCACAAGCACACAACATATTCTCCAATGCCTGGTTCAAACGTTCTTTCTGACCATTAGTCTGTAGGTGAAAAGTTGTATTAAAATCCAATCGAGTACCCAATGCTAACTGGAGACTCTTCCAAAAACTAGATGTAAAATGAGAGTCACTATTTGACATAGTTGAATCTAGTATAAAAAAAAAATGTGTGACAACACCTTCCATACATAACTATGAAACTTACGATGCTGAAAACCAACAATATTTTAACACGTTCAAGGTAAGAACTATGAAAACTGCCATAAGCTTAAGAAATTCCTATCCACAAAAATCATATATCTGAGCTTACCATTATGTCACAGAGAAACTTCATAGGTGTAGTGGAGAAACTGGTCATACGATATAATGTGTCATCTAAAGATACGTACCAGAACAAAACTAGTGAACTAAATCTGATCAACTTCTTCTACTCTAGAAGCGCTGATTGTGATGTCTTTCTTAGGGTCTACATGTCCAAGAATAACTCTATCTAATTAAGCCTCAATTCATGAGAAACCCATCATAAGGCTCTATACTGTCATGGGCTATACAACTTGCTTGAGCCAATCCTCATATTATTCTTTAGCTTTAAAACAATCACATATCATTACTTAGACCCTGTTGTGGATGAGTCTAAAATTCCCTCTGAAAATGAGGTTTTGAAGTCCCTGGATGCTAAAGCGCCAGTCAATTGATAACATAATTCCATAATCTCGTAACAACCATGATTGATCCCTGAAGTCAGTTTTTACGATAAAACCTTCTTGATTCATAAGTCATGGCTTGATTTACTCGTACTCCCTAGAGCTAGTTAACTCATTTCCTATGCAAGAGAAAACATATTATCCTGTACCACTCCCAACCCACCTATAACAACCTCTTGTTATCAACTCAACTATGTTACAAGTCTATCCCTTATGTCAACGGTGATATTGGAAGATCCAACTTACTTACTTTTGTGCATATACCATTATTGTCTACCTCAAATTGGATTATTTTCTTTTCTCAATCAAATTGATGGTCTTGCTAGTTCATGTTTCCAATACTTGCACACAAAGTCAAAATCCCTTAAATCTTATTAATGCCCAACATTTGCATCATAGTTCAATGTTTTACGTCTTAACTAATGAAGCCTCAACATACCATATCAATAGTTCTCGAACATCTACTGCTACTAGTAACTCCCTTTTAACTTATCCCTTCTTAACCTTCTATTTCGGCAACAGAGTCTTGTGTTAAAACAAAGTTCCATACCAATCATCTACCTAAGCTATCTTTCCATCTAACACATATTGTCCTAAAGTTCCACATGATAATGAGGTAGTCTTCTTTTACACCAAAACAAATACATTGTAACCCCTCTTATTAAGCCTTCAAACCATACTTAACTAGGAGTTTCGAACACATTAAATTCCTTTCTCTTTCCAAAAAGTAAACTTCCTTGGATACTTCTCTCTCCTTTACACTTATCTTGATAAAACCACTAAATTCAAGACATCTTTTTTTTCTTTTTCCACTTTCCATGTGGAACATAATCTCTTTATTGAATTATATTTTACTTAACTTCTCCATAAATCTTATCTCTCTCACTAAGAATTCCCATCTTTTAGAATTCTTCTTTGCAAATTTGAGTACTTTTAAACTCCAAAAGACTTTTGTTTCTTCAAATTTGCATAACTTGGATCTCCTATTCACAATAAGGCTTTGGTTTTTGTCTAGGTATACTAGAATAATCCTTCAACCTAACCAAATAACACCTTACTTTATCCCCTTTAAGTCCAAGGTCATGTTCAATTATTTTAGCTTCCCTTAATGACATCAACTTAGCTAAATATTCCAAAATAATTCTTCATATCAACTCATATACTTTCCCTAGTCCATCAAGTTGTAGTATTACTCAAATGATTATGACTTATGAATCATTTCTAAAATTCTTCTCAAAATATTGGGTTTTTAATATCTCAAAACCTTTAATAGATCCATAATCTCTTCTTCTTTTCCTTCTTATCCATAAAACAATTTTTAACCTTAGTACTGGCCTGCGTATTTATACTACCACAAATTGCACTATCCAACACAAAACATAATACTAGTCCTGGGTCAATTCTTGTCTCGACAATTTATTCCTTGGCTTAAACATATAAATACCTTTATTTCTAAACTTTCATAACTCTACATAGTTCCATCAACCTTTAAGATCTCTGAACTGAGGTATATGTATTTGTTCGTTTCTAACATAATTTCCATGAGATAAACTAGTGCCAAGTGACCTCATAATTTATTTTATTTTATTTTCCTCCTTTTGTAGTGTCGTATCTGATAATCCTCTTATAATAACTTCTAACGAGTCGCTGACCTAGCATTAGAACATAATTGGTGCATTTAAGCTAAATAAATATTTTAATGCACAACTATCATAAAACTTGTAATTGATAGGACATACCTGGCGATGACGAGGAATCCATTCATGGGCCATAGGGACAATCTAGACTTATATAGTAAGTCAGTCTACAGAACCCAAAACATGGGCTCTGATACCAACTGTAACGACCCGACCCCCTAGGACTTAGGTAAGGTCGTTACTAAAATAAATGCATGCAAAGAATTTAAAACGACGCTCAGTTATTTGAAATAAATGCTAATTAAAACAAGAGAAGTTCAAAAGACATTTATTAAATGCAATTGTTAAAAACAATAATGGGTACCCATAAATCATAAAGGTTAATAAATACATATGAAACAATTCTAATAATAAGTTTGCAACATCAAAACTAAACATTAAGAGAAACATGAAAGAACTCTAAATCTCATGATGCGGAAGCGTAAAAAACTAGTCCCAATGGCTCGATCATGAATTCTGTTGCGCCATCGCCAGTGCATGTCTACCCTTACCTGAAACATCAACATAAGAAAGAATGAGTATGAAATACTCAGTAAGTAGCCCCACCACTGGGGTCAGGCTAGGCATCTATGTTCTCTAGATACACACATATGGCACATAAATACATGTAACATATGTGAGACTGAGTCCTATCCTATTGTAGTTAAGTATGCCCATAAAACTGTGAATCCCAAAGGAAACAAAAAACTGGTGAATCCCAGAGGAAACACAAAACTGGTGAATTCCGAAGGAAACACAAAACTGGTGAATCTCGAAGGAAACACAGACTGGTGAATCCCGAAGGAAACACAAACTGGTGAATCCCGGAGGAAACACAAACTGGTGAATCCCGAAAGAAACACAAACTGGTGAGCATCTAAGTAGTCAATGAGGATATTCACATAGTCTTAACGTGCTATGATTCAACATTGTACGGTTCTAAAACATACATAAAAATCCTTGATACCATGGCTGCATCACATACACATAATTCTTAATAACATACTATACATCATCTATGTATAATTTATATCATAAATCTACAACATGCAAGTATGCCTCAACACCAGCAAATCAGACATCGACATATGAAAACACATACTATCACATACTAACAATCAAGCACTTAGGTGTGTATGTAAACAAATCAGAATTTGTGCCAGAACATACTTTGATTCAGGTCATACTGTTAATCAACATGCTAACATTTACCATAACATACACTTATCATGCTAGTATACAACTAATGTCTGGCCCGTGGGCAGTTCCAGTGGTAAGATTACTTACCTTTACTCGCAAACTCTCTAGAAACTAGCAAGCTCAACCTCTTCCTTGTCCAACGAAACCGAGAACCCATAGGATCAAACTTAAATCACCCAAAATAAAGACACCAGGACCTCAAGATCCAAACCTAACACCCAACATCATGGCAAATTATTTTAGGTCGTAGTCCATGGTTTAGTCAAACTTAAATCGAGAAATTCATAAACATACAACATGCTTAACAACCCACATAAGTTTAGAGCCTTACTCTTCACCAGGATTCGTTGACTACCCCTTTACTTAGCTGGACGACAACTTCAGCAACCTAAAATTTTGCCCTACATCCAAAACATGACGTGTACCAACAATTGAAGGCCAAACTCTAATGACTGCTCAAAATCCTCAAGGAATCCAATCAAAACAATTTACATGTACCCTTAATCCAAGATTTCGACAAAGGCCAAAGCAGACTCGATGCGGCAAGGACGACGACGACCGGCAGTGGTGAGGCTGGGGTGGCAGACGCGTGGTTGGAGAGCTTCTGGTTGCTCGCAGACAGAACGAATGGCTGAAAGGGACGATGCGACGGCGAGCGGCATGGTCTTACTGGCAGGATCTGGTCAGCGAAACCCACCGAATGGCATAGCAAAGTAGTTTGGAGGGAAGTCGATGGCTGGGCGATTGGATTGGCACGACGGGGCTGGATCCAGTGGTGCGACCCGTTGAAAAGCAGACGTGCGAAGTTGCACGTGGTCGGTTTGGAGGTGGCACGAATGACTGGGCGGTTGTGGCGACTGGGTTGTGCGACAAGGAAGAAGAAAACGGAGGGGGAGGGGGGCTCGCGTGAGTGAGGGAGAAGTGAGGGGGGTCCTTTTTTATTTAAAAAATATATAAATAGTAATAGTAATAATAATAATGATAATAATAATAAAAGGAAAATAGTATAACTCTAATTAGATCCTTTCCTTAACCCACTTTATACTATTTAATTCCTTTCCTTTTTCCAAAAATAATTAATTCTTGCCATAACTTTTCAAATTGAATAACTTTTGAATAAATTCCATGACAACACTTAAATCCTCGTATTTATACTTTAAATTCAGAATTCCAAACATGTTCTTCACCTAAGGACAATTACTGAAAAGGGAAAAATTTTACATTATTAATAAATAAGTAAAAAGGTGTGGGATGTTACATCGAGAAACAAAGAGTTGTGAAAATAAGATTCATTCCTTATATAGTTTAATGAGAAATCCATAGTATACTAAAGTGTTTTATAGCAATCCTCTCGGTTAAAGTCTTTGAAGATCACCTAGTGCGACTAGGATTACGAGTTAAATAACCTAGGGCAAGTGGGAGAAAACCCATGGGTATGTGATACCTCAAAGAAGAACCATGGGTATGTGATGCCCTAGTTTATTGTATTTCTCCATAAAACTAAAAAAATCAGCATTATATATTCATATGTATGTTACCGTTGGAGTTTTAGTACAAGTGGGAGTTTGTTGGGTTATATGTCCTAAAACTTGTGGTTTGTAAACAATAAACTCATTTTGTAAATCAATAAAGTTGTTATTAAAGTTTGATTTAATTAAGTTGTATTGAATATATTGCTTATTTTGTTTTAGAAATAAATCCAATAAACTAAAAGATTCATGTCTATTACATGAGTACTTGAACTTTATGTGGAGACATAAGAGTAGATCAGGTTCGAGGAAATAGTCTAAATGATCTATAGTATATGAATAAGGTTTGGTGCCTTATTCTGGTAACACTATCAGATGCGGCCCACTCTGTAGTTGTTACAAAGAGTTTTGTAACGACCCGAGTTTAGGAGGGATACATGAATGAACCGATATCACATCCGAATAAGAGGGATCTTGAGGACATGAAAGCATGGTTAAGAAAGGCTTAAAACAATTGAAAGTTCCTACCTATACCAACAAGGTGCACCTTCCTTTTCCATGGCTCAATCATAAGAACTCCAAAGTTAAGCATGCGTAGCTTGGAGCAATCCTATGTTGGCTGACCTCCTGGAAGTTCTCCAGGATACATGTGAGTGAGGACAAAGCATGCTGAAAGGACCCGTGTTAGTTTGTGGGGACAACTTTCACTTCTAAAAAGCATTCGAGGCAAGGGAGGATGACATAGCCAGGTCGCAAAGGACGCAGGGGAATGCCGAGGCCATCAGGGGTTGCATCGGCTCAATAGATGGAATTCACTCCTACACGCTTGTATTACGAACAAGAGTTAATCTCGGGGGTAAAATAGCTTTTTGACCCAACTATTATTACGAACAACCCAACTATAGGCTTTATTGGAGTGACCGATATTTAAATATGATTTAAATATTAAGTTCATGAATAGGGTTTCAAGAAGGTGGAATTGGTATTAAATTAATTTAATATTTGATATCAATTTAATAAAATTAATAAAATTGTTTAATTAATTATTAATTTTATTAGAAAAATTAATTTTGAATTAATTTTTGTAAAATTAATAAAATTTTAGTTTAATTTTTTCAATTAAAAATTGAAAATCTTTTTTAATTTTGAAAATCTTTTTCAAAATGAAAAAAAGAAAAGTAAAATGAAAAACCAAAGTGGGTTTTTCCCACTTTTGGAACCAAGCACCTTACTCATATTTTCACTTGAACTCCAGCTCAATAGTGAAGGTGGAGCTGGAATTCATGCAGAAGGTTTGTTGCTTGAATGTCATGCAATATAAACTTCAGTTCTAAGTGGAAATCAGACATGCAAAAGTTTGCAATTTTGCTAAGAATTTGTGTTTAAAGAACTGTTCTTCACACTGTGAAATACTAGTAACCTCCTCTCCAATTCCCTTCTATTCAAGCTTGTTTTCAGTCCCATAACTCAATCTAAGAATCCAAGAGAGTAATACAGAAGACCTTGTGGTGGTTCACAATTAAAGAGAAAGGAGATTGCAGTTGAAGATCGTGATTCAAGAGGTACTTCAAAGGTTAGTGTTGAAACTCTGTTTTTAGTTTATGAGCATACTGAATTTGATGCCAAAATTTATTTATTAGAATGCTGAATGATCCCGTTTTTCTTTCGCTACTTGCTTCCTTAATCTAGCAAAATTACCCTACTTTGGATTTTAAAGAATATTGAGAGCATGAAGTTCTCTATGATCTTGTTAGAATTTATTTCAAAGCATGATTTAGTTTGGAATTGTGTATTGATATCCTATTTTTGTTAAAATGGTGGATCGCATGAAGAAAAAGCAATGCCTTATGATGGCTTATGTAAAAGTAGTTTTCAAGCTGTTGAACTCTATACTCAAAATTATTTTATTAGCCTATGGAGCATGTTTATGTGCATGTGTGACAAATATTGTATGCGCTGAATGTATGGAGTTGGTCAACATCAGTGGGTTAAGTGTATTGAGTTGGTGTACACCAGCAGGCTATGTATTGAGTTGGTCCACACTAGCTAGATTTGGGTATAGGCTTAGTGAGGATTTGCTAGTTGTGAGGTTAATGAAATGCATTGGAAAATATCGATTACATTGGAATGTTTATAATTTATGATTCAAACCCTATTGCTAAAATTGAAATCTGTTTTATTAAATCGTCACTTGCTAGGCTTCCAACTCACTCTTTCCCTTTTTATGTCCCCCCTCCCCTCAGATAGCGAAAGAGTTCCATGTGCCAGTTGGAGTTACGAACACTCGTCAAAGATTAACTTGTTGGTATTAGCCTATATCTGTTGAAACATAAATATATTTGTAGTGAGAAGAGTGTAGCTGCGGGTGTTTAGTAGAGTGTACCCACAGTTAACGAATATTTATTAACTTAGTTAAAGAGTTTAACCAATTAATCTCATATCGTTAGAGCTTATGATCTACAGGTCCACCAAATTCTCTCGTTAGCTCACTAGAGGATACTTAAGAGGGATAATTTGAATTGTTCAAATTAATTTGAGGGAACTATATATTAATGTGATTAACATATAATTAATTATGGATAATTGGAAAGTAATATTTGGATAAGATTCAAATTAATTAATTCAAGTGAATTAGATTCACAAAGAATTAATTAATAGGGAGGTTTTGCACATGTACATGGAATGTATATGATAATTAAATGTATACATTAAATTGGATTTAATGTATAAGTAGTTATTTAATTATTGTGCAAATCAAAATTAAATAAGTGTTATTTAATTATTGTGAAAATAAAAGTTAAATAAGTGTTATGTAATTGTGCAAATTAAATAAGTGTTATGTAATTGTGCAAATTAAATAAGTGTTATTTAATTGGACTAATTAATTTAATAAGTATTATTTAGTTAAATGGCCTAATTAATTAAATAAATGTTATTTAATTAATTATAGAAAAGAAAAATATATTGGGAAATATGTTTGTTCATTCTCTATATAAAGACCTCCCCATGGCCCTTTGGAAATGCATTGAATAAATAATTTTCATTGCGAAGAAACTCTGACAATACACAACTCCCTAGTGTTATTGTGCAAAATTTTTTCTAAGCCTCTCTACTCTCCAAAACCTTATTCTCCTCTCCCAATAGTTGGATACTACCTATCCATCTATTGAAATCCTAGAGAATAACGGGATAACTCTTGTGATAGTGTTCGAGATCTCTCAAGGAGTTGTTCATGATCGAGACGTTTGGAGATTCATTTGTTGGAACCTTGGAGAAAATTGTTCGTGGCATTTGGAGAATCTACAAAGGTAAGAATCATTTTAACACTTTCCTCAATAGCATGCTGATATACATGTTTATAAAGTTTGTTTAGTACAACAATTTTGTTTATTGTAAAAACCAAATAATAAGATGCAAGGCGATCTCACACGAGAACGCTTCCATTGCGAGATTCGATCCCTTCAATTATTATCAGAGCCAAGTTCCTTGCATCTCTGTTTTGTATATTTTTGGAAACAAAATCAATTAGAGGTGGGTTTAATATTCTGCATTATTGAATTTTTGAATGGTTGATTTGCAAAATTGGATGTTTTTAATTTTGGCACTAGATTACTTTTTAATTTGATTAAATTATAAGGGCATGTTGTATTTTTTGGGCAACTTAATTCATGCTTCGATTCTATAAGTCTGTGTCGATCAATAAAGCAATGGTTGTTGAAGAGATCAAGATGAAACAGAGGTGTTCGAGACAAATTCGAAGTTGAAATCATGCAAAACGGGTGTGTTCTACTGTTCAGCATAACGACACTGTTATCACAGCCTTGCAATGCTGAAAGGCAGTAGCGTTAAGCAGTAGTCATAGCGTTGCGACGCTACCCTCAGTGTTGCAATGCTCAAAAGATGGCTGGACTTAAGGCGGCGCGCTCAGACGTCACGGCTGCTGTTTTTTTAACCTAATTTCCTCTTTTGTAATTTTATTTTATATTAATTATTTAAATTAATATAATAGTTATATTAATTTAATCAATTAATTTTGCATGAAGGTGCCAAAAAGGGTCCAATTTTTATTGTTTAATTTAATTATGCATTGGATATAAAGGGAACAACTTCAAAGGAAGGTTCTGTCTAGGAAGGGGGTACTTAAGCTGATGGAAATGGAACACCTCCACCTGGAAACTGACATGTAAGGTGAATTGGGAAAATATTTTCTAAGCATGCAATAAATGATTGATTTTATTAAGACATTTTAATAAATGAAATCAAGTATTATTAAAAAAAATCATTCAATATAAATGTTATATTGAGCAAATTTAAAAGACTTAGAAAAAATCATTAGCAAGTGTTTTAACTAAGTATAATAAATTTCTAATAAAATATTAGAATACTTTAGTGGGAGGAAGTTGGTATATATGATATATCAAATTTTAGCTCTCACGTCCCCAAAGTTCATACCGTGAGATTCATGCTCGGCTTCGTGTGGCCTTGAGAGTGGTCTCCATTCAAAGAGTGTTTGCATGGGTCAATAACAAGGTGAATGGGGAAAGTATTCATAGTAAGTTGGAGAGGGATGCGTGTCACTGTATCCCACGGCCATACCATTAGGTTTCACCATGAGATTCCTATGGTCCGCCTACGTGTTGTCCTAAAATGACCATCCCTTCGGAAGGCCTCATCATAGAGATCAAACAATGCAAACTCCAACAATGGATAGGGTTTCTTAGGTTAATCTTCAACATTTGTCTTTCCCTTTAGTAGCCTGTTGAAGCGTACCTCTGGGATCCGAAAATGGGTGGGTCCCACATACGGGAGGAGTTAGGTTAGTTTATGAATCCTTGACCGAAACAACTGTAGCTAAAAACTATAGGAATAAGAATTATTCTGGTATTAGTGATTGGCTGAGATTGTCTAAATTCAGGGGAGGAGTAGCTAATCACCTTTCGGTGGCTGTTGCTCTAAACCTCTAAAGTATCGTTGCAAAAACTAAAATCAATGGTTTAATTAGGGTTCTTTGATTATATATGTTTTTGCTAAATTGATTGGATGATTAAGTAATGGGTTCTGAGATATATAATTAATAAGGTCAACTGATTGTTATTTGTTTCCGTATGTGTTCCACAATCATATCTTTGCTTAAAAATGAGAAATTAACTGATGAAAACTGACGACATGGAAATCTAACCTGAATAAGATTTTGGTTGTTGATAATCTTTGGGTTGTCTTGATGGAGTAATGTCCTCCAGTCCCCGCTTGAAATGCATCTTAAATATTGAATAATTATTATGAACGTTGGATGAAGGCCAATGACAAGGCCCGAGTTTACATCTTTGCAAGTTTGTCTAACATTTTTTTACCAAGAAGCATGAGGCCATGATGACTGCACGTTAGATCATAGAGTACTTTAGGAGATGTTTCGATAACCGTCCATTTAGATCCATCACGAGATCCTTAAGTACATTTATAATTGATAACTTGTAGAAATACAAGTTACTTATACTGTTTTATTTAGATATTGCGGCCAAAAGAAAGGAAAGTTGCATCGATTTTATAGAAATTGGCTAAGAATTGTTGTCAATATACCCACTGACACCATTGCGATGGTAGAAAAGAATATTTCAAGTCTGTTTTGCAGAAAATCAAATCACCGCATGCGTTCATGGCTCAAGATAAACTAAACAACGCATCTACGTCGCATTGCGCCCATCATTCAGAAATGAATAGACGATCAATGTAATGACGACGCAAGCGACAATCGATCAAGAGCTAAGCGATCAACGCAATCTTCAACCGCATGCAGTAATAAAAAAAACACCGCATGCGGGCAAATGATCGAAGATGTAAAGAGCAACGCAAATGCGGAGGATTCTGACGAGTGTACAGCTAACCGTTGTGCATTTTAGACGGGATTGATTGCGTAACAGAAGGAATATTCACTCCACCATTTGAGGAACTACCTTAACAATAAAGTGGGGACCACAAGTCAGAGAGTCAAAGCTTAGCCTATAAATAGCTTCGGCCATTCCACTAAAAAGAGATGCTTGAATACAGAGAAAAGTGTATATACTGTTCTGAAAGAGAGACTGGTTGAGCGACTAATCGGAGTAGATCCGGGAAGAATTAAGAGACAAGGCCGAGAGGTGAGTCTCCGAGCAAAGAATCCTTCCGATCCTCGCCGTTGAAGCTCTGTACAAAGGTCACCTCTATCAGACGAGCAAGACTGAGAGGGAAGCTCCTCAGTTCATCCATTCCACACGCCGGCAAGGAAAACCACCGTCCAGATCTGTGTCAAAACATTGACAATCTTCTATATTTATTTCTATCTCTTCATCATCACTTGTATTCATCTTTTTAGACTATCATTCACACCATGTATCAGACGCTTAATCTTAGTATTGAATGTTATGATCATTTCCATTATCATTTCTCTGCCTATTTCCATTCACCCATAATCCATTTTCTCCATAACATTTTCTTAATCCCATGGGTAATTAGCAAGAATTAAGCAAGTAAAATAATTGGGTTAAGGAAATAATTAAGTTTAGTTAAGGGATGCTAGATGACATCTTCACCTGTGAGAGCAAAAGTGAAGATGCCATTACGCCTATCGAGAGACGGTGGTTAGAATGTGTTAACTAAAGCAAGAAGTACTTCTAGAGATGGAAGCAACCTTGCGTTCACTACGTTCATCCCTGTTTCACTGTAGAGATATGGGAATATGGACGATCACCGAGAGGTGTACGCCAAGGGAAAGCGGAACCTTAGTTACATCTTTAACGCAATTAACAAACTTGCGGCGTTTGTACTAATTATTCTTTCCCCTTCTGATTCATCGATCAAAACTTGCCATCGCATAACACGATCCTTTGTATAAACTTCACAGTCAATCTCGAACTCAACATCATGAATATCATGTATCTTGTATCTTTCATCACATTAACTTAGGTTTATTTTCATCGCAATTTATTTTATTAACGCAACTTTAGTTTATTTGCGCAATTTTACTTTACCACAATTTACTTTTCTATACAAACACACAAACTTTATTAATTGTAAGTACCGGTCGGATCTATCACAAATGTAACACATTAACGACAACAATCCCTATGTTTGACCTCGGATTACTCTGAGAAACTTACGTTGGAATTATACTTGATTTCAGCACAAGGAAACTTGTGACAATGCATTACTTCATCTTTAACGTGTTAACTAAAGCAAGAAGTACTTCTAGAGATGGAAGCAACCTTGCGTTCACTACGTTCATCCCTGTTTCACCGTAGAGATATGGGAATATGGACGATCACCGAGAGGTGTACGCCAAGGGAAAGCGGAACCTTAGTTACATCTTTAACGCAATTAACAAACTTGCGACGTTTGTACTAATTATTCTTTCCCCTTCTGATTCATCCATCAAGACTTGCCATCGCATAACACGATTCTTTGTATAAACTTCACAGTCAATCTCAAACTCAGCATCATGAATATCATGTATCTTGTATCTTTCATCACATTAGCTTAGGTTTATTTTCATCGCAATTTATTTTATTAACGCAACTTTAGTTTATCTGCACAATTTTACTTTACCGCAATTTACTTTTCTGTACAAACACACAAACTTTATTAATTGTAAGTACCGGTCGGATCTATCACAAATGTAACACATTAACGACAACAATCCCTATGTTTGACCTTGGATTACTCTGAGAAACTTACGTTGGAATTATACTTGATTTCAGCATAAGGAAACTTGTGACAATGCATTACTTCATATCATTCTACAAGCATATAGTTAACAACGCATATATCTAGAAGTAGTATCGCGTAAAATGTGCATGAGTTAAGGGGTGTGTTGCAGGGATACATGCGTTGTTGCCCGTCCTCTGCAAAAATGCATTTGTGTTTATGAATTCATTGCATTGATTCTTAACCTTGCGCCCATCTGAATAAAATACCAAAGAAATTTTTTTTTGCAAATTGAGAAGTCTAATGGCTTAGGCTTCCAAGGACACGATGAATTTGCAGACGAAAGAACGTACGACTCTACAAATTCATAAATGAGGGGAGCGTGGTAGCAAGCCTTTTGAGGAACTCGAGACCGACAACCGCAGAATCCTCATTGGGTCCATCAAGGCCCAACCTATAAATTCTATACTCTTCTTCTTAGATCGTTTACTTGCTTCATTTTGCAAACAGAAACCCTAGAGCCTTTGCATACCAGACTTTCTTCCTTCCTAAAACCCTAAAGAATTTCCCAGTGTTCTCACTCCGGCATCCATGGCAGACCAGTCTTCCCAAACATCTTCTTCACCCTCATCACCCTCAAAAGCCCAACTCACTGCACGAGAGGTGGCATTCCTTGCAGCATGTTTTCATCTTGCCGCCCAGCCACAAACCATCCCTCGAATCGCCAAAAAACTCTGGCGAAATCTCTTAGCAGTCAGACCATTCCGGTTAAAAAGGGGGCAGAGTTTAGAGAGCACCCCACTCCAACATTTTCCTCTGAAAGTGAAAAGAAAAGAAGGGACGATAAGAAAGTGTTTGGGAGTATACTCAACAACAATGGAGAAAGAAGGAGGACTACTTGAAGCTGGGGTTGTGAACCAGCCACTGCCTTCGAAAGAGGAGATGGAGGAAGAATCAAGGAGAAACGCTCTGGAAATCTTGGATCCTAAGGAAAATGCTAACCCATAATCCTATGAGGGACCCATCAGGGTCGCTTTGGAGGAAGCAGTGGTGGAGAAACAACTGGAAGTGACTGAAGAAAAGAAGAAGAAGAAGAAGATCAAAGAGAAGAGGGATGAAGGAGATGAGAAAGCCCATCAAATCAAGAAGAAGGAAAGGAGGACGGGTGAGAAAAAGGAACGCAGACGGGAGGAGAGGTGCCTAAAGAAGGAGGAAGAGAGGAGACAGAGGGCTGAGAGCCCAGAACTAGACAGAGAATCCACCTTCATAAGGGGGGATAAGGAAGAGTCAGCACAATTGAGAGAATCAGTGCAACCCGAGGAGGAAACAATGCAAGTAAGATTGGTTGTGACTGATGATGAAGAAGATACAGACATCACCCTCTTGACGCGGTGTTGCAAGGAGAATGTGCCGCAAGGGTCAACAATTGACCTATCAATTTTGCAATAAGCATTAGAAGAGAAGAAGAGGAGAAGAAAAGCAGAGGAAGAAAAGAAAGAGAAAATGTCGCAGGCACAGCTAATCATCATAGAAGGTAGTCAAATAAGAAAATTACAAGATGAGAAGGTGCACCGCAACAATGAGATATTGGCAGAAGAGGAAAGGAAAAGGCTCGAAGAGGAACAACACATTTTGCTGGCCTCTAAGAAGATTGAAAAAGAATTTGAAGAAGAAGTGAGAGAAGAGGAAGAAGAAAAAAGGAAGAAGAAAGAAGAGAAGGAGAAAAAGCACCGAGCAAACTTTCAGCGTATAAGAGAGAAGAAAGGAAAAGAAATTGCAGAATGGGAGAAGGAAGAACAATGCAAGATAAGGGAAAGGAAACAAAAGCAAAAATCCCGCCTTGTGTTGACCAAAGAAAAGGTAAAGCAATTGTAGAAAGCAGGGAGCCTGCTTTGGCTAAGGGGCGTCCATCGAAGAAGAGAGAAAACGATGATATGCTGATGGAGATGGATTTTTTTCCCACACCAACGCCACTACCAGATTTGATTACAAGCATTATAGTAGAGCATGGTTGGGAAACATTTTGCCAGTGCCCAACCATCATCATTCCAAAGGTAGTGCGAGACTTCTACAACGGACGGCTATAGGGAACCAAGGATGTGGTGACCTAAAAGGGGAAATGGTGTCTTTCAGCGCAAAGGACATCAATGAATTATACTTGATGAAGGACAACCCAGATGCACTGGGAAATAAAATAATTGATGATCCTACTGAAGAACAGATGGATGATGCACTGCAAACATTAACGCAATCGGGTACTAAGTGGAAGGTTTCATTAAAAGGCATCAAATCTCTGGCGTCCAAGACATTGCTTACCGAGGCGCGGCTTTGGGTATATTTGGTAAAATGGCGACTCATCCCAATTTTCCATGACAAAATAATTTCGAGGGATCGAGTCACAGCCGCATATTGCATTACGCGTGGCATTCCAATCGATGTGGACCAGTTGATCGCAAGACAAATTCGAGGTTTTGTGGGACACATAAGATGTCAATATTTCTTCCCGTGGACGGTTTCAAGCTTATGACTATCATTGGGTGTAGGTATTGATGAAGAGCCAATGCCAGAAGTTCATGGCCTCATAAATGTCAAGATTTTGAGGTTGCTCCTTAAAGATTCCCCACACTGCCCCGAAATCCCATTGAAAAGGCTCGTCATTGATTTAAATGCGCCGCAGCAACCCAAGCCAAAGAAACAGTGCAAAGATGACAAAGGAAAAGGGAAAGTCTAAGACTCACCAACGCAAGAACCAGAACCCTTCGACACTTTGCCTTTGATAATTCGCCCTCCAAGCCCTCTCGTACAACCTTTTTCCTCACTTTCCGAGCATTTCACAATCCTTCTCCTTGCCCCTGATTCTCCAACCGCATTTCCAGTAGCTTCATCCTCACCTTCATCATCACCGCAACTTTCCCTTCTACCGCCGCATGTTAATGAACCACGCGATTTGCCCAACCCCAGAATGATGATGGCAAAACATCACAGGCAGAACCCACCATCGCCTCCTTAGCTGCTGAACTAGCAGATATATGGTCCCTTCTCTCCCATCAATAAGACTTCTTCTGCCAGAGAATGAATGAGGTAAATGAGCGAGTAGAAGACTTACAACGCAATGCTACTATGACAAGGTAGGTGATGATCAATATTCAACGCAACATCTATACGATCCACCTTAACCAGAGGCAAGTAGCGGAGCGCAACCATGAATATTTCAACTTCTTGACAGCCTATCTTCATAGTCCCATGGTGCCTCCGCATTTGCAGCAACGTCTGAATTTCGAAGAAGCTCCTCGCGTACCTCACCAAAATCCTCCACCAGAATCTCCTCCTCCTCAATAACTTTACATTTTTTTTATTGCGGTCATTCTTTTATTTTTACTTCATTCATTATTTCTCTATGTAAAGAAGCTCATTCTTTGATTCATTGTATATGATAAAAATTTTTTGTATTGTGTTAATGGTAATTCCTTGCATACTTAGTTAATTTTTAAATACAACTAAGTAACAATTCTTTATAGTACGTAAAAACCTTTTCTTTATCATCCTTTGTCATTATTTGCGATATTTTTTATCTTCTATTTTGCGTTATTCATTGCGCTGCCATGATGTATGATATGCGTACACTTCGAAACATTTCCCACACTTTGTATTTTCTAACACTTAGTTAATTCGTAGCTATAGAAGTGATTTACCTTTTATCCTTCAAAACTCTGCTCAAACCTTCTTTTTGCAATTTTGTCTAAGTGTTCGTCTATTCTGTCCAAACAACGCAATGAGGACCTTGCGCATCTCTAATTTTGGGGGTGGAGAAGATCTGAGTAGATGAGATCAAGTGATACGGTTATTAAGAAAAATGTGTTTCCATTATAAAAAAAAAATCATATAAACTCTAATATCAGCGCAAGGGAAACTCCAAAAACAATCTCAACCTGATAAGAGTTAAATTGTGAAAGGAGCCTGCTCATAGTTGGATGTTCGCATGACACCCGTGGGAGCAAGCCAAAACGAAGGTGGGTTTCCAAGAACAACGCAATATGAAAAGAGAAAATGAGAAAAAGGAAAAAAATAAAATAAACAAGAGACAACTCCTCTGAAATTCAAGAGTTAAAGTTGAGATTGGCACACAACCGTAGTTGGATGTTCCCATGACACCCATGGGAACAAGTCAAAACGAAGGGTGTAACCATGATCAATAGTCTCTAATAAATTACACAAATTTGACCACCACATTCGGACACATCAAGTTGTTTTCACAAGAAGAGGTAAACATTCTTTTTAAAACTAGAAAGGCATTTTTTAGCAGAAATTTGTGGTATAGAAGAATAAAGTAGGGCTTTGTTAGGAATTATCAAAGATAGAAAAAAACCGCGCTGTTAAGTAATGTTGCCTAGGTGGAGCATTCGAATCAACCAATCGACGCAAAATTTAGGATAGGAATTTAGCACATTGCCTTAGTAGAAGATATGCTTGAGGACAAGCATATATCTAAATTTGGGGGTGTGATAACTTGTAGAAATACAAGTTATTTATAATGTTTTATTTAAATATTGTGGCCAAAAGAAAGGAAAGTTGCGTCAATTGTATAGAAATTGGCTAAGAAATGTGAGAATTATAAATTGTCATCAATACACCCACTGACACCATTGCGATGGTAGAAAAGAATATTTCAAGTCTGTTTTGTGGAAAATCAAGTCACCGCATGCGTTCATGGTTCAAGATAAACTGAACAACGCATCTACATCGCATTGCTCCCATCATTCAGAAATGAATAGACGGCAATGACTGTGCATGCGACAATCGATCAAGAGCTAAGCGATCAATGCAATCTTCAACCGCATGCTGTAATAAAAAACAACACCGCATGCGGGCAAACGATCGAAGATGTAAAGAGCAACGCAGATGCGGAGGATTCTGACGCGTGTACAGCTGACCATTATGCATTTCGGATGGGATTGATTGCGTAACAGATGGAATATTCACTCCACCATTTCAGGAACTACCTTAACAATAAAGTGGGGACCACAAGTCAGAGAGTCAAAGCTTAGACTATAAATAGCTCCGGCCATTCCACTGAAAAAAGATGCTTGAATACAGAGAAAAGTGTATATACTGATCTGAAAGAGAGACTGATTGAGTGACTAATCAGAGTAGATCTGGGAAGAATTAAGAGACAAGGTCGAAAGGTGAGTCTCCGAGCAAAGAATCCTTCCGATCCTCGCCGTTGAAGCTCTGTACGAAGGTCACCTCTATCAGACAAGCAAGCCTGAGAGGGAAGCTCCTCAGTTCATCCATTCCACACGCCAACAAGCAAAACCGCCGTCCAAATCTGTGTCAAGACGTTGACACTCTTCTGTATTTGTTCCTATCTCTTCATCATCACTTGTATTCATCTTCTTAGTCTATCATCCACACCATGTATTAGACGCTTAATCTTCGTATTGAATGTTATGATCATTTCCATTATCATTTCTCTGTCTATTTCCATTAACCCATAATCCATTTTCTCCATGACATTTTCTTAATCCCATGGGTAATTGGCAAGAATTAAGCAAGTAAATTAATTGGGTTAAGGAAATAATTAAGTTTAGTCAAGGCATGCTAGACAACATCTTCGCCTGTGAGAGCAGAAGTGAAGATGCCATTCTGCCTATCGAGAGAGGGTGGGAAGAATGCGTTAACTAAAGACAGAAGTACTTCTAGAGATGGAAGCAACCTTGCGTTCACCACGTTCATCCCTGTTTCACCGTAGAGATATGGGAATACGGACGATCACCGAGAGGTGTACGCCAAGGGAAAGCGGAACCTTAGTTACATCTTTAACGCAATTAACAAACTTGTGACGTTTGTACTAATTATTCTTTCCCCTTCTGATTCATCCATCAAGACTTGCCATCGCATAACACGATCCTTTGTACAAACTTCACAATCAATCTCGAACTCAACATCATGAATATCATGTATCTTGTATCTTTCATCACATTAGCTTAGGTTTATTTTCATCGCAATTTATTTTATTAACGCAACTTTAGTTTATCTGCACAATTTTACTTTACCACAATTTACTTTTCTGTACAAACACACAAACTTATTAATTGTAAAAACCGGTCGCATGTATCACAAATATAACACATTAATGACAACAATCCCTGTGTTCGACCTCAGATTACTCTGAGAAACTTGTGCTGGAATTATACTTGGTTTCAGTGCAAGGAAACTTGTGACAACACATTACTCCATAGCATACTACAAGCATAAAGTTAACAATGCATATATCTAGAAGTAGTATCGCATAAAATGTGCATGAGCAATAACACAACATGACATTGTTGGATTTTATGTCCTAAACTCTTAGTTTGTAAATTAAAAACATATTCTGTTTTGTTTTGTTTTTCGATAAAGTTGTTATTGAAATTGTAATCTTGAATCCAATAAACTAAGGTCTTGAGGCTATTTAATGTAGTTTGAACTATATATTGACATAAAGGTGGATCAAGTTCAAATATATAGCCAAAATGGTTTTAGTATATGAATAAGGTTGGGCGCCTTATTCTGGGGACACTATAGATGCGGCCCACTTTGTAGTTAGTACAAACGATGTGATCCTGAATCGTTCATATAGAGATATGTGAGTGGGGGCATCTTATGAAATGAGTTTGCATAAGACTGAACCATGAAATAGTCACTTTTTACGTTCTAAATGTCGTTTTATGTATAAAACTGACTATTTCGTTAATTGATGACCTAGGTAAGATAATCTTAATCCTGAGCTAACTATGAACTCCTGTTTACTCAGAATTATCTTTAGATATGCATAAGTGAGGCAGCTCATCATTGCTGGCCCAATAAACCTCCCATTTCAGGGGTAAGATGGGTGGATAGTTGGGAATATAGGGTGCAAGACGGAATTCACTCCTACCCATTATAAGGATAGTAGATAGGTTGTTCCCTTTAGTACTGAATCTAGGTCTTGAACAAGGGACCCCACCCTCTCCTTGGCCTGAGAGGGATTTGGTTTAGAGGTTGGACCTTAAACCAATTGTTCATTAGAGGATCAGTGGAACTTAAGGAATAAGATGTAGTCTCGGGGGTAAAACGATTTTCATGACCCAGCCGAGATTATGAATAACCTGTGAAGGATTAGCTTACAAATATATCTATAGTAAGAGGAGTGCAGCTACAGAACTATAGTGGAATGATCCGTTAATTAACGAATGTTGATTAGCTCCGTCTAAAGAGTTTAGCAAGCTAATCTCGGATCGTTGGAGCCCATGATCTATAGGTCCATTAGGTTCACCTACTAGCTCATATGGAATAAACTTAGAACAGTATGATAGAATAATTCGAATTGTTCGAATTAGGTGAAGAGAGAGAAATTGACAAGTATATGTGATATAGTGGTCGGGTTTTTCAGTTTAGAGATACAACTTTAATATTTAAATGTGATTTAAATATCAAGAATATGAATATGTTCATATTCGGAAGCTCGAAAATGATGGAAATGGTAATGTAAAAAGTCAAAGAGTCGACTTTTTGACTTTGGAAAAGTCAAACTTTGACCGACCTTATATTCAATGTGATTTGAATTTCGAGAAAATGAATGCGGATTCATGCTCGGGAGGTCAACATTAGTCAACACGAAAAAAATCATAAAAAGTCAATATGTTGACTTTTTTGTCAAAGTTTGACTTTGACCAAATGACTATTTTGCCCTTTGACTATAGTTAGTGGGAAAATCTAAACTTTTATTGGATAATTCTACTAACAAAATAGTGGGCTAGGTGTTGCCTTATAGTGGAGACATTAAGCCCACTAAGATAATGGATTATAGGTGTTGGGTTTTTATGGATTTGGTTCATGCAATTGTTGCATGGTTTTTTTCTATAAAATGGGCTTTTGATTTTAAATTAAAGATTTTGGTCAATTTGCAAATTTTGTTTTCAAAATTGGGCTGAAAAAACAAACCCAAACCCAACCCAAATTCTCCTTCATTTTCCATCTCCTTTCTCTCACTCGGTTTTTCTTCATCCACCGGGTCCCACAACTCGGTTCTAAGTCCAGAGGATAGTAGGTCAACTCTAGTGGTGGTCCGTTCGTGTTCGGGTCGAGATTCAACGAGGAGAAGCGAATTTTGGGAGCTTCAATGTAATTATATTTACTGTTTTTTTCCCTTCAAATGCATGCTAGTTTTCTTTGAATTAAAAGCAATTAGAGTGTAATTAGATCCTAATTCTTCTGCGTATGTCTCGTGTTCCAGCATGTGGTATCAGAGCATGCTAGAATTACTGCTTTTCCTTCAATTGCATTTATATTTTCTTTTAAATTAAAAGAAATTAGAGAGTAATTAGGTCCTTTTTTCGCTGCGTAAGTTTCGTGTTCCATCATGTGAACAATTATAAAATAAATTATAAAAATTATAACCCTAGAGCATTCATCTATAACAAAGATAAGATGCATGCTCATTTAGGGTTAACCATCGAGAAATCCCAATTTTCATAGAAAATAGTTCGATATCTTGTAAAACCGAAGTTACAAGAAAACTCACCCAGCAAGATCTTGGCAAAAAGTCAGATAAGATCACTAAGGTTGAAGGTTTTTAAGTTGACGGTTCACGGAACACCTATTACCTAGAGATCGAGCCGGCGTCTGAGTTAGGTTAAACCGGTTTTATGGGCATGCGTGAGCGGTGTGAGGTAATAAAATTTGTTTATCACCTAGACATCGTAGGTTAAAAATTCAGTATAAAAGTTATACTAGGATGAATCACTTAGACTTAGGATATGTTTAGTTAGCCGAAATGTATCACTAAGTATTTTATTCCTTAACCGTCTAGAACATTTCAGCTGGAGAGAAGTAATGTACTTTTAGCTCTAGCGTCCCTAAGAGTTCACACCGTGAGATTCATGCTTGGCTTTCGGCCACCCTAGGAGTGGACTCCATTCGGAGAGTGTTTGCATGAGTTAATACCAAGGTGAATAGGGGAAGTTGTTCATAGTAAGTGGGAGAAGGAAGTGTGTCAACACATCCTATAGTCTCTTCCATTAGTTCGCACCATGAGATTCCTATAATGTGCCTGCACGTCTGCCCTGGAGCAACATTACAAATCGGAGGGTTGTATTATAGGATTTAGAACTCCATGAACTCTAGAAATAGATAGGGTCTCTAAGGTCCGTTTTCATTCTTGTCTTTCTAACTTCGGGAGCATAATGATTCTGATCTTTATGGTCTGAAAATGGAGGGTCACACTTACGAGAATTACTAAGTGTTAGTAAATTCTTGACCAAAGTAGCGATAACTGAGTTACTATAGGGATAAAGAGTTATTTTTGTGATAGTATCTAGTCAAGATAGTCCTGGTTCAATGGAAGAATAGTCAATCACCCCTCGGTGGAGGTTATCTTAAACCATTGAAATATCGTTGCAAAATATAATAATGAATGGTACATTATCAGTTTTTTAGCTAAACTTGATTGGATTTAAAAGATTAATGTTTTTTTACTAAAAAGGATATGTTTTTCTTTTCAGCATGACTAGCTTTCTAGATCAACTCTTAGCTTCTGAGAAACTAAACAACGATAATTACTTAACATGGAAAACAAATCTGAATTCAACACTAGTAATAGATGAACTGAGCTTTGTCTTAACTGAGGAATGTCCCCAAGCCCTTGTCTCGGAAGTAGCACAAGGTAAATATGATTTACTTGTTTCTGAAACATGTTTAGTGGAGTATGATACCTCAACTTGGATATTGGATTCAGGAGCCATTAATCATATTTGCTTCTCTTTTATGGAAACTAGTTCCTGGAAAAAGCTTGAAGAAGGCGAGATCACCCTGAATATTGAAATAGGAGAGATTGTCTCGGCCGAAGCAGTGGGAGACTTGAAGTTTTTTTTCGAAGATAGATATTTAGTACTTAAAAATGTTTTGTATGCACCTCTTATGAAGAGGAATTTAATATCTATCGGTTGTATTATGGAAAAAATGTATAAAATATCTTTTGAAGTTAATGAAGCGTTCATTTTCAGAAAAGATGTTTTGCTATACTTGAAAACAACTTATATAAGTTAAGACCAACTAAAGCAAAATTTGTCTTAAATACTAAGATGTTTAGAACAGCCAAAACTCAGAATAAAAGACAAAAAGTTTCTCCTAATGCCTATCTATGGCACCTAATACTTGGCCACATAAATCTCAAAAGGGTTGAGAGATTGGTTAAGAATGGACTCCTAAATCAGTTAGAAGACAATTCTTTACATCCACGTGAGTCTTGTCTTGAGGGAAAAATGACTAAGAGAGCTTTTACTAGAAAATGTCTCGGAGCCACAATACCCTTAGAGCTCGTACATTCAGACCTCTGTGGACTATTGAATGTCAAAGCTCGAGGTGGGTATGAATATTTCATCAGTTTTATTGATCATTATTCAAGGTATGGTCATATTTACCTAATGCATCACAAGTCTGATTCTTTTGAAAAGTTCAAAGAATATAAGGCTGAGGTTGAGAACCAGTTAGGTAAAATAATTAAGACATTACGATCAAATCGAGGTGGGGAGTACATGGACTTAAGATTCCAGGACTATATGATAGAAAATGGAATCAAGTCACAACTCTCTGCACCTAATATGCCTCAGCAAAACGGTGTATCTGAAAGAAGAAACAAAACCTTGTTGGACATGGTTTGCTCAATGATGAGCTTTACTGAGTTACCTGATTCCTTTTGGGGACATGCATTAGAGACTGCTGTCTATATTTTGAATAACGTTCCCTCTAAAAGTGTTTCAGAAACACCTTATGAGCTATGGAAAGGGTGTAAAGTCAGTTTACATCACTTTTAGGATTTTGGGATGCCCGGCACATGTGTTGGTGCAAAATCCTAAAAAATTGCAACGTCGTTCAAAACTATGCCTATTTGTAGGTTATCCAAAAGAAACTAAAGGTTGTCTATTTTACGATCCTCAAGAGAATAAGGTATTTGGATCGATAAATGCCACATTCTTAGAGGAAGACCACATAAGAAATCATCAACCTTGCAGTAGACTAGTATTGAATGAAATTTCCAAAAATGTTACAGATAGAGCTAGTTCATCTACTAAAGTAGTAGATAAAACTAGTACATCTAGTCAGTCACATCCTTCTCAAGAGTTGAGAATGCCTCAACGTAGTGGGAGGGTTATTCATCAGCCTGGCCGTTACTTGGGTTTAATAGAAACACAAGTCGTTATACCTGATGATGGCGTAGAAGATCCATCGACCTATAAACAGGCGATAAAAGATGTGGACTGTGATCAGTGGGTCAAAGTCATGAACCTCGAAATGGAGTCTATGTACTTCAATTCTGTTTGGGAACTTGTAGATCAACCAAATGATGTAAAACCAATTGGTTGTAAGTGGATCTACAAGAGAAAACGAGACCAAGTCGGTAAAGTACAGACATTTAAGGCTCGACTTGTGGCAAAGGGTTATACCCCGAGAAAGGGAGTGGACTATGAAGAAACATTCTCTCCCGTTGCCATGCTTAAGTCGATTAGAATACTCTTATCCATGGCCACCTTTTATGACTATGAAATTTGGCAAATGAATGTCAAGACAGCCTTTCTAAACGGCAATCTTGAGGAGAGTATCTATATGGCTCAACCATAGGGGTTTATTGCACAGGGTCAAGAACAAAAGGTTTGTAAGCTTCAGAAATCCATTTATGGGTTGAAACAAGCTTCTAGATCTTGGAATATAAGATTTGATACTGCAATCAAATCTTATGGCTTTAAACAAAATGTTAACGAGCCTTGTGTTTACAAGAAGATCGTCAATTATACTATATTATTCTTAGTTTATATGTTGACGATATTCTACTCATTTGGGAATGAAGTAGGTTACCTTAACTGACAGTCCAAGAAATGGCTTAGCAAAACGCAGTTCCAATGAAAATATTTAGGAAATGCGCAGTATGTTCTCGGGATTCAGATTTATTCAAAACCGCAAGAAAGAAACCACTAGCCATGTCTCAAACAATTAATGATGGATAAAATGTTGTCTAAGGTATAATGATGTAAATTCCCCAAAAAGGTTTTACCTCACAGATATTGGAATTCATTTTTCAACGGATTAATGTCTCTAAGACACCTCAGAGAGGTTGAGGATATGGAGACGCATTCCTATGCTTCCGCAAGTAGGGAGCCTGATGTATGCAATGTTATGTACTAGACCTGACATATGCTACGCATAGGGATAGTCAATAAGTATCAGTTCAATCCTGGATATGATCATTGGACTGCCGTTAAGAAGATCCTCAGTATCTTAGGGGAACAAGGAACTACATGCTCGTGTATGGTACTAAGGATTTGATCCTTACTGGATACATTGATCTCTGGATTCAAACCGATAAAGATGCTAGAAAGTCTACATCTGGATCAGTGGTTCACTTCTTAACAGAAGAGCAGTAGTATGGAAAAATGTAAAGCAAAACTGTATTGCAGACTCCACAAAATGGAAGCTGAATACGTAGCTGCTTGTGAAGCCAGCAAAGGAAGCAGTATGGTTGAGGAAATTCTTAATAGATTTGGAAAGTCGTTCCAAAATATGCATCTGCCTATCACCCTATATTGGATAATAGTGGTGCAGATGCAAATTCAAGAGAACCAAGAAGCCACAAGTGCGGCAAAAACATATTGAGCAAAATACCATATTATCCGGAGATTGTACATCGTGGAGATGTTGTAGTAACCCAGATATATTTTGAGCAAAACATTGCTGATTCTTTTACAAAGGCCCTCACGGCTAAAGTGTTTTGAAGGTCACCTACAGAGTCTAGGTCTACAAAAGTTTTGTAAACTAGGACAAGTGGGAGAACTTTGGGTATATGCCCTAGTTTATTGTATTCATATGTTTATTGTATTCATATGTTTATTGTACTCATATGTTTCTCACTTAAATTCAACATTGTGATACTCCATTAGGAGTTTTAGTCCAAGTGGGAGTTTTGTTGGATTTTATGTTCTAAAACTCGTAGTTTGTAAATTAAATAAACATATTCTGTTTTGTTTAGTTTTTTGATAAAGTTGTTATTGAAATTGTAATCTTGAATCCAATAAACTAAGATCCTGAGGCTATTTAATGTAGTTTGAACTTATGTAGTGACATAAAGGGGATCAAGTTCAAATATATAGCTAAAATGGTCTATAGTATATGAATAAGGTTGGGCACCTTATTCTGGGGACACTATGAATGCGGCCCACTTTGTAGTTAGTACAAACAATGTGATCCTGAATCGTTCATATAGAGATATGTGAGTGGGGGCATCCTATGCAATGAGTTTGCATAAGATTGAACCATGAAATAGTCATACGTTCTAAATGTCGTTTTATGTATAAAACTGACTATTTCGTTAATTGATGACCTAAGTAACTTAATCTTAATCCTGAGATAACTACGAAATCCTGTTTACTTGGAATTATCCTTAGATCTACATAGGTGAGGGCAACTCATCGTCGCTGGCCCAATAAGCCTCCCATTTCAGGGGTAAGATCAGGTGGATAGTTGAGAACATAGGGTGCAAGACGGAATTTACTCCTATCCATTATAGGGATAGTAGATAGGTTGTTTCCTTTAGTACTGAATCCAGTTCTTGAACAAAGGGCCCCACCCTCTCCTTGTCCCGAGAGGGATTCGGTTTATAAGTTGGACCTTAAATCAATTGTTCATTAGAGGATCGGTGGAACTTAAGGAATAAGATGTAGTCTCAGGGGTAAAACGGTTTTTATGACCTAGCCGAGATTACGAATAACCTGTGAAGTATTAGCTTACTAATGATTGTTATATCAAATGGATATAAATATATCTATAGTAAGGGGAGTGCAACTATGGGACTATAGTGGAATGACCCATTAATTAACGAATGTTAACTAGCTCTGTCTAAAGAGTTTAGCCAGCTAATCTCAGATAGTTGGAGCCCATGATCTATAGGTCTATTAGGTTCACATACTAGCTCATATGGAATAAACTTAGAACAGTATGATAGAATAATTCGAATTGTTCGAATTAGGTAAAGAGAGAGAAACCGACAAGTATATGTGATATAGTGGTCGGGTTTTTCAGTTTAGAGATACAAATTTAATATTTAAATATAATTTAAATATCAAGAATATGAATACGTTCATATTCGGAAGCTAGAAAATGATGGAAATTGTAAAAAATGTAAAAAGTCAAAGAGTTAACTTTTGACTTTGGAAAAGTCAAATTTTGACCGACCTTATATTCAATGTGATTTGAATTTTGAGAAAATGAATGCGGATTCATGCTCGGGAGGTCAACATTAGTCAACACGAAAAAATTCATAAAAAGTCAATATGTTGACTTTTTTGTCAAAGTTTGACTTTGACCAAATGACTATTTTGCCCTTTGACTATAGTTAGTGGGAAAATCCAAACTTTTATTGGATAATTCTACTAACAAAATAGTGGGCTAGGTGTTGCCTTATAGTGGAGACATTAAGCCCACTAAGATAGTGGATTATAGGTGTTGGGTTTTTATGGATTTGGTTCATGCAATTGTTGCATGGTTTTTTCTATAAAATGGGCTTTTGATTTTAAATTAAAGATTTTGGTCAATTTGCCAATTTTGTTTTCAAAATTGGGCTGAAAAAACAAACCCAAACCCAACCCAAATTCTCCTTCATTTTCCATCTCCTTTCTCTCTCTCGGTTTTTCTTCATCCACCGGGTCCCACAACTCGGTTCTGAGTCCAGAGGATAGTAGGTCAACTCTAGTGGTGGTCCGTTTGTGTTTGGGTCGAGATTCAATGAGGAAAAGCGGATTTCGGGAGCTTCAAGGTAATTATATTTACTGTTTTTTTCCCTTCAATTGCATGCTAGTTTTCTTTGAACTAAAAGCAATTAGAGTGTAATTAGATCCTAATTCCGCTGCGTATGTCTCGTGTTCCATTAGACATTCCATCTAAATTCCATTTCTATGTCATCAAGTTTATGGCAACATGAGCTTGCATGATTCATTCATTCACATTCATATTTGTTCACATGCTAAAAGACTAAAATTATTGTTACAATAATGTGCGCATGAAAGAGAGCCAATCAGTGAGAGAACATGTTCTCGATCTAATGGTCAATTTCAATGTCATTGAAATGAATGGTGCGATCATAGACGATCAGAGTTAGGTGTCCTTTATTTTGGAATCTCTTTAGATGAGTTTTCTTCAGTTCCGCAACAATGCGATAATGAACAAAATACAGTACAATCTAACTACCCTTCTGAATGAGTTACAGACTTTTTAGTCTCTTATGAAATCTAAGGGACCAGAAGAAGGAGAGACAAATGTTACTCATTCTAAAAAATTCCATAAGGGTTCATCTTCTGGAATTAAGTTTGTTCATTCAGCTTCTGGTATTAAGAAGATCCAGAAAAAGAAAGGAGGGAAGGGGAAGGATCCCGCTATTGGCAAAGGTAAGGGCAAAGCTAAGGCTTAAATGTTTCCACTGCAATATAGATGGTCACTACAATTGCCTTAAGTATGTTGCTGAGAAGAGGAAAAACAAGGAAGGTAAATATGATTTACTAATCTTGGAAACTTGTTTAGTGGAGAATGACCATGATGCCTGAATACTTGATTCAGGAGCCACTAATCATGTTTCTTCTTCTTTATAGGGAATTAGTTCCTTTCAGTAGCTAGAAGAGGTGAAATGACGCTCAAGGTTGGAATGGGAGACGTCATTTCCGCTCAACTACTAAGTTGTCTTTTGAAAATAGATTTCTGTTTTCAAAAACTTAATACATTTTTTCCCAAGATGAAGAGGAACCTTATTTCTATTTCTTGTTTAATTGAAAATTCATACTTTGTTTCTTTTAATTCAAAAGAAGCGTTTATTTTGAAAAATAGTGTAATTATTTGTTCAACTAAACTAGAAGATAACTTATATGTGTTTAAGACCAACTTAATCAAAAGAACTTTTAAATCATGAGAAGTTTAAAACTATTAATACTCAAACTAAAAGGCGAAGAATTTCTCCAAGTAACATATATACTTACCTTTGGCATTTGAGAATAGGGCACATAAACCTCGATATGATTGGGAGATTGGTAAAGAATGGACTTCTAAGCAAGTTAGAAGATGATTCATTACCTCCATCTGAATATTGTCTCGAATGAAAATTGACTAAAAGACCTTTTAGTGGAAAAAGGTTATAGAGCCAAAAAGCCCTTAGAGTTCATAGATTTTGATCTACGTGGTCTGATGAATGTAAAGGCTAGAAGAGGTTACGAATACTTCATCTCTTTTATAAATGATTATTCAAGTTTTGGTTTCTTATACCTAATGGAACATAAGCTTGAAACTTTGTAAAATTTCAAAGAGTATAAGGCTGAAGTTGAAAACCTATTAGATAAAACAATTAACACACTTTGATCTGATCGTGGTGAAGAGTACATGGATTTAGAATTCCAGGACAATTTGATAGAACATGGAATTCAATCCCAACTCTCAGCATCTAGTACACCTCAGCAAAATAAGATATCAGAAAGGAGAAATAGAACCATATTAGATATGGTTCGTTCTATGATGAGCTATGCTTAATTTCCTTACTCGTTTTGGGGGCATGCAATAGAAATTGCAGTTCACATCTTGAACAATGTTCCCTTGAAGAGTGTTTCTGAAACACCTTTCGAGTTATAGAGGGGGCTTAAATCGAGCTTATGTTGCTTCAAAATCTGAGGTTGTCTTACACATGTGTTAGTAAAAAATCCAAAGAAGTCAGAATCTTTTTAAGATTATGCCAATTTGTTGGTTACCCTGAGGAAACGAAAGGTGGTTTGTTCTATGACCTTTGAGAAAATAAAGTGTTTGTATAAAAAAAAATGCTAAATTTTTAGAGGAATACCACAAGAGAGATCATAAACCACGTAGCTAAGGTTGGCAACGGGGTTTGGGCAGGGCGAGGGAGGGTTCCCCGTCTCGGTCCCCAATAGGGGATTTACCCCCAATCCCGCCCCAATCCCAACCATTTGAAGGCGAGGTCGGGGGCAGGGATTCCCCTCGACGTTTTCCCTCTTTTTTCTCCATGGGGACCTTTTTCTTTTAATTTTCTTTTCCTAAAGCTCTTTTGGTTTGGACTTGGACACTTTAGTTAGGCTTAGATTAGATTAGACTAAATTAAAAACTAGGAAAAATGTAAAAAAAAAAAATTAAAAACCTAATATATATATATATATATATATAGAGAGAGAGAGAGAGAGAGAGAGATATTTAAAAATCTAATTTGGACGGGATCAGGGTCGAGGATGGGGCGAGGATACCCTCCCCATCCACGTCCCATCCCTAGTTTTGGGACCCGACCCTACGAGGAATTTTGCCAACCTTGCACGTAGTAGAGTAGTATTAAGTGAAGCTACTGAAGAATCAACAACGGTTGTTGATGAAGTTGGTCCTTCATTAGAGCCAGCATTTTAGGTCAGTCTCGTCCTTTTCAATTGTTAAGAGTGCCTCGACGCAGTTGAAAGGTTGTGATACAACCTGATCGTTACTTGGGTTTAACTTAAACTTGGGTTTTTATACCAGATGATGGTGTTGAGGATCCTTTATTCTATAAACAAGCGATGAATGATGTAGGCAAGGACCAATGGGTCAAAGTCATGGACCTTGAAATGAAGTCCATGTACACCAATTTTGTATGGGAGTTTGTAGATTTACCTTAAGGGGTCAAACCCATAGGGTCTAAATGGATCTACAAAAGAAAGAGAGATGTAGCTGGAAAGGTACAAACCTTCAAAGTTAGACTTGTAGCAAAGGGTTATACCCAAAGGGAAGGTGTTGACTATGAGAAACCTTTTTTCCTTGTTGCTATGCTTAAATCTAAAAAATTCTCTTGTCCATAGCCATATATTATAACTATGAGATATGACAAATTGATGTCAAGACTGCTTTTCTGAATGATAATCTTGAGGATATGTCTCAGCCCAAGGGGTTCATAACCCAAGGTCAGGAGCAAAACACTTACAAGCTGAATCGATCAATTTATTGGTTGAAACAAGCATCCAGACCTTAGAACATTAATTTGATACAACAATCAAATCTTTTGGTTTTGATCAAAATGTTGATGAACCTTTTATCTACAAGAAAATCATCAACGATAAAGTAGCTTTTCTAATACTTTATGTGGATGATATCCTACTCATTGAAAATGATATAGGGTACCTTATTGACAATAAGTAATAGCTGGCAACCCAATTCCAAATGGAAGATTTGGGAGAGGCACAATATGTACTTAGGATTCAAATCACCAGGGATCATAAGAATAAGACGCTAGATTTGTCTTAATCAATTTATATCGACAAAATATTGACTCGATATTCGATGTAGAACTAGAAGAGTTTGTTTCCTTTCAAGCAAGAGGTTCACTTGTCTAAGGAACAGTGTCCTAAGACACCTCAGTTGTGGGTAGCTTAATGTGTGTTATGCTCTACACTAGGCCAAACATTTGTTATGCAGTGAGAACTATCAGTAGGTACTAGTCCTATTTAAGGTTAGACCATTGGACAACGATTAAGAACATCCTCAAGTATCTTAGGAGAATGAGGGACTATAAACTGGTGTATGGACCTAAGGATTTGATCCTTACAGGATACATAGACTCTGATTTCCAAATTGACAAGGATTCTAGGAAATCCACATCAGGATCAGTGTTTACCCTTAACGGGGGAGCTGTAGTATGGTGTAGTATTAAGAAAGGATGCATTGTAGATTCCACTATGGAAGCTGAGTATATAGTTGCTTGTGAAGCAGCAAAGGAAGCAGTTTGGCTAAGGAAGTTCTTGAGTGATTTGGAAATGGTTCCAAATATGAACTTGCCCATAACCTTATATTGTGACAACAGTGGGGCAATAGAAAACTCTAAAAATCCTCACAGTCATAAACAAGGAAATCATATTGAAAGGAAGTATCACCTGATAAGGGAGATTGTGCAAAGAGGATATGTGATCATCACAAAGATTGCCTGAGAGCACAACATTGTCGATCCATTTACGAAGACTCTCTCGGCTAAAGTGTTCGAGAGTCATATAGAGAATTTAGGTCTACGAGACATGTACATTTTATAATCTAGGACAAGTGAGAGACATGTAATTGGTATATGGATGCCATAGTTTATTGTATTTAGCATTATCTGACCTTTTGGATTGTGTACAACCCACTAACTAGAGTTTTAGATCAAGTGAGAGTTTCTTGGGTTTTATATTAGATAGTAAATGTTATTGATTGACCATCATCAATAAAGAGTTATGGATGTTAATTCAATAAATGTTATTGTTTGTATTGTTGTCTATTTTGTCTTAATAACCCTAAATCCAATAAACTAACATCCAAGGCTGTCTTATGAGTCTTGAACTGTATGTGGAGATGTACAAGGATCGATGTTCAAGATATAGCCTAAAGGGTCTATAGATAGAGATAAGGTTGGGTACCTTATCCTGGTAATACTATGGATACGACCCACTTTTTATTTGATGCAAACATAATGATCCAATGCGTTTGTGTAGGTGATACACGAGTGGGGGTATCCTATGCAATGAGTTTGCGTAAGACTGGACTACAAAGTAGTAACCATTATATGTAACGCCATTGACTAGTTATGTTTCTATTTCAATAGGATGACCGTGGTGACTTAGTCGTAATCGTAAGTATATTATGAACTATTGTTCATGAAGGATTGACCTTTGTTTTGCGTGGGTGAGGGTGGCCAGTCGCCGATCCAAAATGCCTACCATTTTGGGGACGAGACCGAGCGGGGAGCTAAGAACATAATAATACAAGATGGAATTGACTCCTTCCCTTCTTGAGGGTAAGTAAATGAGTGTTCCCTTAAGTAGTGTCTTCGAGGCTTGAACAAATAGCCCTACCCTCTCAATGACCCGAGAGGGGTTTCTATTTATTGATTGGACCATAAATAGGTCGTTCATTAGAGGAGCACTAGTACTTCAGAAGCCAAAGGTAACCCAAGGGTAAACTAGTAATTTGATTGAATTGGAGTTACGAACATTCGTGAAGGATTAACTTGCTGGTATTGGTCTATATTCGTAGAAATAGAACTATATCTGTATTGAGAGGAATGAACCTATGGGTCTTTAGTGGAGTGTACCCACAATTAACGAATATTGATTAACTCGGTTGATGAGTTTAACCAATTAATCTCATATCGTTGGAGCTTTTGATCTACAGGTCCACTAGATCCCCTCGTTAACTCACTAAAGGATACTTTAGAGAGATAACTTGAACTATTCAATTAATTTGAGGAAACTATATATTAATATGATTAACATATAACTAATTATTGATATGGTTTATAATCAAATTGGAAAGTAATATTTGAATAAGATTCAAATTAATTAATTCAAGTGAATTAGATTCACAAAGAATTAATTAATAGAGAGGTTTTACACATATACATGGGATGTATATGATAATTAAATGTATACATTAAATTGGGTTTAATGTATAAGTAATTATTTAATTATTGTGCAAATAAAAAATAAGTGTTATTTAATTGTGCAAATTAAATAAGTGTTATTTAATTGGACTAATTAATTAAATAACTGTTATTTAATTAAATGGACTAATTAATTAAATAAATGTTATTTAATTAATTATAGAAAATGAAAATATATTGGGAAAGATGTTTAACCCTTCTTTATATAAAGACCTCCCCATGGCCCTTTGGGAATGCATTAAATACACAATGAAAGACAGTGTAAAAGCCTGGGTAGTAAGAGATTGCTACCAGGCTCTTATTCTATTCTTTCATTGTTATTTTGTACTTCATCTTTATATTCATACAATGGAAGTTCTTATTCTACATCTATTCACTCTCTTAGCACGCATGAGTAGCTAAACTTGTCGAATGGGTTAAGAAGAACTAAGCTAACATGACCTAGGATGTTCATTGCTTGCGATTATCTTATGTTATGTTATGCCAAACATCCCTTTAGAGCTACTCGAGAGAGAGTCTAAAGAAAGAACCTAAGACTTGAGAGAGCTAGGTTAGAATCTAGACTCATGAGAGCAAGATTAGAAATGCATAAAAAAGAGATAGGGATTTAGAGATAAGCTCTATTTGCCAACCTGCATCGCATGCATCCTAGAGATAGGTATGATATTATGTGGTCACCTTATTTGTGTATGTGTCATTTTGTCAACGCATACATAAGAATAGAGGCTTATGTGTAGGTTCTATAGACTTATCGCATATATCACATGCGTTCTAGCCATAGAAGTCGTGGCATTCGCACCGAGAGGTGGTTTACTGTTGTATGCATGTTGCATGATCACATAGCATTAAGGCATCCTAGGAAGTGTTAGTCGAAACTTTTCTCAACCCGTTCACCGCATACTCATGGCATCTTCCATTTATCAACTCTTTTTGAACTCTGCCACAGTTGTTTATTTTCATTACCACAACAAACAAAACCAACAACGATTTGAGTTACCGGTTACCGCCAATTTTTCCTAAAAATTACCACCACATATTGTTTTCCCAAGTCCCTAAGTTTGACCCTAGACTTACCAGGAAACTCGGTGGGGTTTACACTTGGATTCCACTGAGAAAACTTGAGTGCTCAATGTATTTTCATCATCCAATTTCCTCCAAAATTCCACATCATAAAATAACACATCATGTTTTTGGCGCCGTTGCCAGGGACTTTGTAAAATAGTGTGCTAACGGTAATTTTTCTAATTTCTTTGCAGACTCTCAATCTCTGGCGAATTACGACCTAGAGATTGAGAAACATTACAACACAGATTAAGAGACAACTGCCAACAACAAGAGAGAACACCAAGAATGGTGGAACAACCGGAAGCAAGGGTCGCAAACGCGAACAATATTATGGCCAACCCATCCTTCTGGTGAATGACCGCAATAGACCCATTCGGGACTATGCGTCGCCTAACCTCTATGATTTCACTCCAGGAATCATGAGACCAGCGTTGGATGGATCGAGCTTTGAAATGAAGTTGGTAATGTTGCAGATGATCCAGGCTGCTGGGTAGTTTGGAGGAAGGCGTGGTGAAGACCCGCATGCCCATCTCCGGAGCTTCATAGAAATCTGCAACACTTTTGTGTTCCCGAATATCTCCACCGAGGAAGTTCTACTCACTCTGTTCCCATTTTCCTTATGCGATCAAGCAAGAAAATGGTCATATTCTCTCGAATCAGGGGAGATAATCTCGTGAGAACAAGTCGAAAAATTTATGAAGAAGTATTTCCCACAAATTGAGATTGCTAGGAGAAGGAAATTAATAACAAATTTTAAACAAAAAGATGACTGTCCACGTAATGGCTTACTAGATTGCCTGCAGATGGAGATCTTTTACCAAGGACTGAATCCCTCTTCACAGACTGTTGCTAATCTAGCAGCCACTAGTGGTCTGCTCCACAAAACATATGAGAAGGCAAAGAGTATACTTGATTGCATTTCCAAAAATCATGAGGATTAGCGGGAAAGCAATCAATGATTAAGAATTAAAGATAATGATGCAAACAATGGGGCCATCGCATCCCTAAAAAATTAAATGACTGCGATGATGAGTTTGATACAAGGCATCACAATTAATAACACGGGAGCGAAGAAAGGGTAGGTCAAAGCAATTGCTTAAACGACCGCAAGTTGTGTCACTTGATGGAAGAATGCCCAACAAACCCGCAGTCAGTATGCTTCATAAAGAATAATCCCTATTCTGATACATATAACCCCAGGTGAAGAAACCACCCAAATTTTTCATTGAAAAAACAACAACAAAGCTTCCAACCAGTGGCGCAAAAAGGAGGGCCACCTGGATTTTTCCCGCAAAACAACGGTTCAATGCATAGTCAAGCTAGCAGCTCGCAAACACCTCAATCTTCATCCTTAAAGAGCTTGTTGAAGCAGTACATTGAGAAAAACAAATTAGTGCTTCAAAATCAAGCAACATCCATTCGAAACCTAGAAATTCAACTAGGAAAAATTGCAGGCGAGCTAAAAAATAGACCGCAAAGAGCATTACCGAGCTCAACTGAGCTCCCTCGCAATGTTGGGGGTACCGGGAAGGAACAATGCTTAGCAATCTCCTTCTAATCGACAACATGACTGCGGAAGTAGGGGAAGAGCCCATTCTGACCAACTTGAATGCGGTGACAACTGAAGACTCGTTGACCTATAGTTCGGAAAAGCCCGAGAAAAGGAACCCCGAAGTTGCGTCTACCCTCAAGCCTTCAGAACATGAGATAGAAGAAGTTCAGCTACCACCATCTCCACAAAGATTGAAAGAAAAACAAATTGATGAAGAAAAGATCGCAACAGTGGCCGCAACGCAAAATGTTATGATCCCACAAAAAATGGGCGACCCAGGAATCTTCACGATACCTTGCTCCATTGGAGGGGTCTACAATGGCCAAACAATTTGTGGTCTTGGGGCAAGCATAAACATGATGCCATTATCAATCTTGCGAACAGATCTCGGATACATCCTGAAGGAGAGCTAAAAAATGCCGCAATCTCAATTGATAAGTTCATCTTGCCGGCAGACTTCCTCATTTTGGATTATAAAGCATACAAGACAAAGATGTGCCCATAATATTGGGACGACCATTCCTTTCGACCGGTCGCGCTCAAATTGATGTGCGCAGGGTGAAGATTGTAATAAACATTCATGGGGAAATTCTCTGGATTAAGGCAGTCAAGATCCCAGAGGACAAAGAAAAAGGGAAAAGCCACATGGACGTGAAAAGACCAACCTGGAATAAGCAGTCCCTGAGTTACTACATACTCAACCTCATCAAGGGACGCAATCCTTTTGAATATCCTTTTCCTGCATCAAAACTTCATGAACTTTTATCATTTGTTAATCATTTAGGTCGCATATCTATTTTTTTACTTTTTTCAAAAAAATATAATAAAATAAAATAAAAATAAAAAATAATTGGACGCAAGTTTTGTTTAATCTTATTTGACCCTCTCTTTGGTTTTTTCTTGCAACAAATTGTGGCGTTGGATTGCGGAGGTGTTACACGAAGAAGGAACTTATCTCATTCCATCACCGCAACCTAAAGAAGATAGATCGCCACAAAGAAGGATGCATCAATAACACAATGCGGGCGACAATGCAAAATTTGGGGGTTGTAATTCTTCCTTCACTTATTTTCAAATTTTGCGCTATCGCATCGTATTTTAGTTTTAACAGTTTAATCACCGCATCTTCTTTGATTACCTCAATCATTTTAATATTTGATAAATTTAGTGTGTCGCCACATGAGTTCTTTTCCAATTATGATTTCAATGATGAGACACATGGTTCTATTTTTTTTTTTTTTTTTTTTTTGTATATACTAAAGTCAACTTAATCTTAGAAAAGTCACCTCATGAAATATTTCTAGATGTTAGAGGTCTGCTACCTTTTTTTCAAACTCTCTTTACGAAGCTTTCTAAGAACATCGCATGACTTCTTTCAATCTTTTGGCAATGAGAACATTGCCACATTTTAAATTTGAGGGTGAGGTATTTATTTTCAACCTTACTATTTTGAAAAAAAAAATTAGAATAACAACTCCACTGTCAACGCAATAGGAAAACCCATGTTGATAAAAGTTAAGTTGTGAAGGGCACTTACCTGTAGTTGGATGTCCACATGACACATATGGGAGCAAGCCAAAACGAAAGTAAGTTGCCAGGATCAATGCATAAGTACAATGACCGCAACTCCGCTGCCAAGTAGGTATGAGTTTAGTCTGAGAAAGAGCGCATTTCTCGTAGTTGGATGTTTGCATGACACACGTGCGGGCAAGCCAAAACGAAGGCAAGGCACTTGGATCAGTGGAAGGTCAAAGGAAAAAAATAATAACAATGACAAGAAATATGTGAGGATAAAATCATTTGACACCCCAATGGAAATTTTTCTTTTTTGAAATAAATCATACGACCTTTTATGACCTTAGATCAGCACAAGAAACAGACTTTTAAGGCTCAACTTTTGGCAAAGGGTTATACCCAGAGAGAGGGAGTGGACTATGAAGAAACTTTCTCTCCTAGTGCCATGCTTAAGTCGATTAGAATACTCTTATCCATTGCCACCTTTTATGACTATGAAATTTGGCAGATAAATGTCAAGACAACCTTTTTAAACGATAATCTTGAGTTACCCACCTTCTAGATCTTGGAATATAAGATTTGATACTGCCATCAAATCTTATGGCTTTGAACAGAATGTTGACGAGCCTTGTGTTTACAAGAAGATCGTTAATTCTACTATAGCGTTCTTAGTTTTATATGTTGATGATATTCTGCTCATTGGGAATGAAGTAGGTTACCTAACTGACATCAAGAAATGGCTAGCAATGCAGTTCCAAATGAAAGATTTAGGAAATGCGTAGTATGTTCTCGGGACTTTGATTATTTGGAACTGCAAGAATAGAACACTAGCCATGTCTCAAGCAACTTATATAGACAAAATGTTTTATAGGTATAAGATGCAGAATTCCAAAAGAGGTATGTTACCTTACAGATATGGAATTCATTCGTCAAAGGATCAATGTCCTAAGACATCGATGCGTTATTTTATTGAATGGAATTATGGATGATATGCGTTGATGATTGCGTTGTGCACTCAGGTTTCCCCAGCAGAATTCAAGTGTAAATTCCTCTGAGTTTCCTAGTAAGTCTAGGGTCGAACACAGAGACTTGTGAAAATAGTTGTATTGGTGAATTTTATGAAAACTTGCAGTAACCAATTAAATGAATAAATCGTTAGGTTTGTTGTTTGCATTGACGAAAATAAATAACAAATGCAACAGAGTTGAAAAGAGTTGGTAAACGGGAAATACGATGAATATGCGATGAACGGGTTGAGAAAATTTTCGGCTAACACTCCCTAGAATGCGTCCATGCTTTGCGATCATGCAACATGCATACAATAGTAAACCACCTCTCGACGTGAATGCTACGGCTTCTAAGGTTAGAATGCATGCGATAAATATGCGATAAGTCTATAGGTTTACACATAAACCTCTATCTCGATTTATGCGATGACAACATGACATTCACACAAATATGCAACCACATAATATCACTCCCATTCCTAGGATGCATGCGATGCAAGTTGACAAATAGAGCTTATATCGAAGTCCCTATCTCTTGTGTATGCAAACCTAATCTTGCTCTTTCGAGTTCAGATTCTAACCTAGCTCTCTCAAGTCATTAGGTTCTTTCTTTAGATTCTCTCTCGAGTAACTATAAAGGGTATTTTGCACAGCATACAACAAGACAATCGCAAGCGATGAACTTCCTAGGTCATGTTAGCTTAGTTCTTCTCAACCTATTCAACTAGTTTAGCTACTCATGTAGATTAAGAGAGTGAGCATATGTAGAAATAAAACTTCCATTGAATAGATATGAGATGAAGTACAAAATAACAATGCAAGTATAGTAAAGAGCCTGGTAGCAATTTCTACTCGTGCTCGTGCCCTACTCTTACGCCCTGAAGATATTTACACTGTTTCTACTCGTGCCCTACTCTTACTCTACTCTTCTCAACCTATTTACACTGTTTCTACTCATGCCCTAAAGATATTCTCGCTCTTGCGAGAGTCGGCCCGCTCTCTACTCTTACGCCCTAAGGTTCTCTCTCGAGCTGCCCCAGCATCACCACTCTTCTCTTGCTCCGCCATAAAATGGAAAAGAAAAATATGAACAGAGCACTGATGAATTCGTTAACTGGGCACTGATGAATTCATTAACTGATCAACCCCTTTTCTAAAGATTGCACTTGGTATTTATAGGGCATCAAAGGTGAAATACGGCTTCTTTCTCCCGGTTGTACAGATGGGACATCTTTAATTCCTAATTGATGCACCGGATGATTGTTACCGATAAAGCTAAATGTACTTTGTGACCGTTATCGGCTGTCAACTTAATTTGGATCCGACTGTCATTAACTTTCTGTCCCATCGCTCTTAATTATCCTATCACCCGGATGCGCCCACTATGTTGTGCTGACTAAGTTGCGGTGATTCTTTTTGGGTGAATGTTTGCAATCCAACATTGTTTAAGAACTTAGCATTATGATAACGTGCATTTCTGGCCGTTATCACACCCCCAAATTTAAACAATGCTTGTCCTCAAGCATAAGCTAAAGATTCCTTTAGCAAGTTAACCTCAAAATTTTCCATAAAAATTTTCTTCCCTAGATTTCTCAAGGATACTTCATTCAAATCCTATATACTAGAATGTTCTTAAAGTCTTATTCAAGTCTTTTCTTAAAATATTTCTAAGACTTAGGGATTGCAAACTTAACTTTCAAAAAGACTTTACTAAATTCCGGAACATCGCATGTTTTATTTTAAAAGAAAATTTTCTTCTGGGGTGTCAAATGATTTTATCCTTGCACAAAAATTTTCTTCATTGTTATTTTTTTCTGACCTTGCGCTGATCCGAGTTCCTTGCCTTCATTTTGGCTTGCTCCCACGTGTGTCATGCGGACATCCAACTACGAGCAATGCACTCTTTCTCAGACTAAACTCATATCGATTTGGC
>NC_052356.1:22530814-22539827 GCF_009727055.1 Benincasa hispida
ACTTGCGTCCCTGATAAGTTGTGATCATTTGATAACGCAGGGACCACCTACTTCCTTCTTCATTCAAAGTCTCTTAGTTCCATGGAGTCGACTTGGTGATGCCAGTCTTCTCCATGGTATGCCTTTACTCGCTGCCCATTGTCTTTGAACATATTGGTTTCGCCGTCATTTGATAATTCCATCGCACCATGCGGAAGTACTTGTCGAATTATGAATGGTCTGGACCAATGTGACTTTAGCTTTCCCAGGAAGAGTCGCAGTCGTGAATTGAAAAGCAAGACTTTTTGCCCGATTTGGAGGTTTTTACTGCATATGCGTTGATCATGCCAGTGCTTGGTGCGCTCTTTGTAAATCTTCGCATTTTCATATGCATTGTTCCTCCATTCTTCTAGCTCGACCAGTTGCATTTTCCGCGCTTCCTTTGCCTTTTTCAAAACAAAATTCAGCTTCTTTACCGCCCACAGTACCTTATATTCCAACTCCAAAGGCAAGTGACATGCCTTACCAAATACCAGCGCATAGGGGGACATACCAATGGGTGTTTTAAATGCGGTCCGGTATGCCCACAATGCCTCGTCAAGCTTTGTTGCCTAGTCTTTTCGTGAAGGCTTTACTACCTTTTCAAGTATCAATTTAATTTCTCGATTGGACACTTTAGCTTGGCCATTCGTTTGCGGATGGTATGCGGTGGCCACTTTGTGGAGGATATTGTACTTGCGTAGCAGCTCCTTGATATTGTGATTGACAAAGTATAGTTACGGCCGCCGTTCACCGGGGCTTCGGTCGCCGGCTCCCCTGTCATCAGGTCACCAACTTCCATCCTTCATCACTTATGATGGCACAGGGAGTGCCAAAAAGAGTGAAAATATTTTTCTTCAAGAACTGGGAGACTACTGCCGCATCACTTGCGGCACATACAGTTGCCTCTACCCACTTGGAGACATAGTTGACGGCTAATAAAATATAATGCTTACCGTATGAAGGACGGAATGGTCCCATGAAATCAATCCCCCATACATAAAATAGTTCCAGCTCCAAGATAATATTCATTGGCATTGCGTTCTTCCATGAAATGTGACACCGATCACATTTCATTGCGTAGTCGGCAACATCCTTAAACAATGAAGGCCAAAAGAATCCACTTTGCAAAACTTTGGCTGTAGTACGTTGCCCTCCAAAGTGCCCTCTATATGGCGAATCGTGGCANATGAAGGCCAAAAGAATCCACTTTGCAAAACTTTGGCTGTAGTACGTTGCCCTCCAAAGTGCCCTCTATATGGCGAATCGTGGCACTGTGACAATATGTGTTTTTAAGTGACATCTGGTACACATAATAGAAAGATTTGGTCTGCACCTCTTTTATACAGATTCGACTCATCCTAATAATAGTGTCTGCATTCATTCTTGAACTTCTTCCGTTGATGGTAGGTGTAATCTTCAGGGAATTGTTCACAAACCAAGTAATTAATGATGTCTGCATACCAGGGAAATTCTTCTATGTGGAATAGCTACTCATCTGGAAACACAACACTCACCTCAGATTCATTGCGGTCAACCTCGGGATTTTCCAATCTGGACAAGTGATCCCAACTTGATTCTCTGTCCCCTTTCGATCAATTATTTCAATATCAAATTCTTGAAGGAGGAGAACCCATCTGATAAACCTCGACTCTATGTCCTTCTTTGTCATCAAATATTTGATTGCCGAGTGATCAGTGTGAATGAGTACCTTGGTTCCCAATAGATATGCCCGGAATTTTTCCAACGCAAAAATCATAGCCAGGAGTTCTTTTTCAGTGGTGGTATAATTGATTTGAGCAGGGTTCAGAGTTTTACTCGCATATACGATGGGGTGCAAAATAGTTTTCTTCTTTTGCGCTAATGCGCCTCCTATCGCATACCCGCTTGCATCGCACATGATTTCGAACGGTAGTGTCCAATCCAGTGTAATCAAGACGGGCGCGGTAATTAGCGCATCTTTTAAAACTCGGAATGCGTTGAGGAAACTGTTGTCAAATTCATGAAGGTGTTCATATAACACATGCGGAAGAAATTTTAGGATCGGAGGCACTTAACTACATCAATTTTAGAAAATGAAAGCATGCTGTCCAAATACCGTAAACAGAGAGCAGAATTTGTACCAACCTTTTTGGAGACCGATTCAGCAACTCCCTTTGATTCCTTTGCTCACAAACGGTGTGTGAACCACCTCTAGTGTCTTCGCTACTATTCTCCGGGCCAAGAACGACTTGTGGGAGTCTATAGAGATAGGGAATGGGAAGAGAATGCTTAAAGGTTCAAGCCCTAGAGAGATATATGAAGGTAGGTGAGTTTGAGACAAATTCCAGCAGCATAACAATATGGAAATGGTTGTGTTCAGCTCTCAATCTAATTCTACCTCTACTTATAGAGTGAATCCATGCATCAAGAAGCCTTAAGATGCAAGACACATGGTGGAGATGCAAACAATAGTGGATTCTAGGTGTGCATGTAACATTACATGCAAGAGTGCATGGATGAGTTGTTTTTCCACTTTGAATCACCATGCATAAGTGGGATTCCAACAAAATCCAATATCCTTGATCCAAAATTTGATTTTAGCTTGCATTTTAATTTTAATTTCAACTCTAAATTGAAAATATTTTTTGGTAATTAATTTGAAACTTTTCCAATTAATTTCATATGATTAATCTAATTAATCTTTCTAACCTTGTGTAGTATTTAAAACACTTTTAAATACTTTATCTCTCATTTAATAATTTAATTCATAATTAAATTATTGTGTCAAACACAATTGACGATAATACCCTTTCCCGATTTTGAACGATTCAAAGTTTCCTATCTAATTGTTCTAGGCTTTATTCCGATATGATCTAGTAGGGGAACCTAAGGGACCTATAGATCATGGGCTCCAACGATTCGAGGTTAACTGACAAATCTCATTAACCAAGCTAACCAACATTCGTTAACTACCGGGACACTCCACTATACCTCAGTAACTGCACTCCCCTCACCGTAGATATATTTTCGTCCACTTGATATAACCATGTTTAGTAAGTCGATCTTTCATAGGTTGTTTGTAGCTATAGTCAGGTCAAATGTCCGTTTTACCCCTATAGTACTTCTTGTTCCTTAAGTTCCACTAATCCTCTAATGAAAAATCAGTTTGTGGTCCAACCATCAAACCTAAATCCCTCTCGGGCCAAGGAGAGGGTGGGGCCCCTTGTTCAAGTCTTAGAGTTAGTACTTAAAGGAAAACCTCTCTACTATCTCTGAAATGGCTAGGAGCGAATTCCATCTTGCGAGACTATGTCCCCAGCTATCTATCCGATCTTATCCCCAAAATGGTAGGCTTGTTGAGTCAGAGATGTCTGGCCACACTCACCCATGCAGATCAAAGGATAATCTTGTATAAACAGGAGTTCATAGTTAGCTAAGGATTAAGATCGAGTTACCTAGGTCATCTTGTGAAATAGTCGGTTTCTTCAGTAAACGACATTATAAAGAGAAAGTGACTAATTTCGCAGTCGTGTCTTATGCAAACTCATTGCATAGGACGCCCCCACTCACATGTCTTTACACGAACGATTTAGGACCTCATCGTTTGTGCTTAATACAAAGTGGGTCGCGTCCATAGTGTCCCCAAGATAAGGTACCCAACCCTATCCTTATACTATAGACAGTTTTGGCTATATATTTGAACTTGATCCTATGATATGTCTCTACATATAGTTAAAGTATTCATGTTATAGCCAAGGATCTTAGTTTATTGGATTTAGGTTAGATATTCGCAACATACATATTCAATAACATCTTTTACTGAATAACCTCAATAACGTCTTTATTGGAAATAGAATATGTTTAATGATTTACAAACTACGAGTTTATAGGACATTAAACCCAAAAATTCAAACTTTCTATCCACCTCTAACAACACACTCAGTGGTCGTGCAATCATAGAAAAGTCTTTAACAAATCGTCTATAGAATTCAGCATGCCCCAAGAAGCTTCGCACAACCTTTACGTTGGTTGAAGGTGGAAGCTTTTCAATTGTGTCGATCTTTGCTTTGTCCACCTCCAACCCTTCCTGAGAGACTTTGTGTCCCAACACTATACCCTCTTTCACTATGAAGTGACATCTTTCCCAGTTGAGCATCAAGTTTGTCTATTCACATCTCTTCACAATTTTCTCCAAATTGGCTAGGCAGACTTCATACGTGTTCCCATAGATGGAGAAGTCATCCATAAATATTTCCACTGAGTCCTTGAGATAATCTGAAAAGATCGCCATCATGCACCTTTGGAACGTGCTCAACGCATTGCAGAGGCCAAATGGCATGAGGCGAAAAATGAATGTCCCATATGGGCAGGTGAATGTGGTATTGTCTTGGTCTTCAGGAGCTATCATGATTTGCTTGTACCTGGCATATTCATCCAAAAAGAAATAAAAGTCATTCCTTGCTAATTCCAAAAAGAAATAAAAGTCTTTCCTTGCTAATCTATCCAGCATTTGATTGATGAATGGCAAAAGGAAGTGATAGTCCATGCAGATGCGCCATCCAGTGAAGGTACCCAACCCTATCCTTATACCAACCCTATCCTTATACCATTTAATTTGTGGTAGTCCATGCAGATGCGCCATCCAGTGAAGGTTCTTTGCAGTATTAATTCATTGTTCTCATTGGGGACTACCGTCATTCCGCCCTTCTTCGGCACGTATTGCATGGGGCTTACCCACGTGCTATCTGCAATGAGATAGATAATGCCCGCATCTAGCCACTTGATAATCTCCCTTTTGACGACATCATTCATCGCAGGGTTAAGTCTGCGTTGATTTTCAATAATTGCTTTGTGGTCGTTCTCAAGAAGAATGTGGTGCATGTAGTACGCGGGGCTAATTCCTCTCATGTTAGCGAGCGTCCAGCCAATTGCTCGCTCATGTTTCTTAAGAACGTTCATCAACGCATTCTCTTGATTTGCATTAAGCGCAGAGAAAAATATCACTGGCAGCTTCTCATTCTGCCCCAGAAATTCGTACTTCAAATGTGTTGGTAGGGTCTTCAGTTCAAGTGTTGGTGGTTCCACGAAGGAAGGTTGCATGTTTTTCATTCTTCTTTTGGTTCTTCTTCTTGCATTGCGATCGTTCCTTCTTCTTTGTTTGTTTTTGCTACGATCGCATTGCAGGCAGCTACGGATGCATTGACATCCTCTTCTTCATACTCTTCATCAGACTTTTCTTCTTCAATCAAATTCAGGTCATCGTCAGAATCTTGTAGATCTTCCTCATCTGGGAATTTCATGGCACGAATTATATTAAATTTGAGCTTCTGTCCGTTTATGCTCAAAGTGATTTCTCCCTTGTGCACATCAATTTAAGCATGACCCGTTGATAGGAATGGTCGCCCCAAAATGATGGGCAAATCTTTCTCGGCCTCATAATCTAGGATGATGAAGTCAGCTGGCAAAATAAATTTATCAATCGTGTTCTACACATCCTTCACCTTACCTTCTAGATGAACCAGAGATCTGTCAGCCAATTGGAGAGTCACTGATGTGGGCACAATTTGCCCCACATTTAATTGTCGAAAGATTGACAATGGCATCAAATTTATGTTGGCCCCCAAGTCACACAGGGCTTGCCCAATATAGAGTCCTCCTATGGAGCAAGGAATCATGAAGCTCCCAGGATCGCTCATCTTTGGTGGAATAATAGATTTGGAACTTTGCGTTAATGCCACCGTGGCAAATTTTCCAGTGCCTCTTTTCTTAGTTACCATGTCCTTCTAAAACTTGGCATAGGCAGGCATTTCCTCAATCGCTTCACTGAAAGGAATGTTAACATGTAATTGCTTTAACATAGATAAGAAGCATTGGTACTGTAGCTCTTTGTTTTTCTTCTTTCTTAACCTCTGAGGGAAAGGTGGTAACTGGACTTTCACGATTCCTGTTTCATTTGGCTTTGAGGTCGATGCAACCTCAGGTTCCACTGATTCATTCTCTCTTTCTTCTTCTTGCGTTACCGCAATCTCGAGCTCCGTTGCGATGGAAGTTGTTCTACTCTGATCCTTCCTTTCTCCCTCCATAGTCTTTCCACTGCACCATGTCACAACCTAACATTGCTCCTTACCTGATCCCTCTAGGTTGCGTGGAAGCTCCGTTGAACTTGGCAACGCCCCTTGCGGTCTGCTTTTTAGTTCATTCGCAATCTGGCCCATTTGCAATTCAAGGTTGCGGATGAACGTAGCCTGACTTTGAAGCATTGTCTCATTTTTTTCTCTATATATTACTTCAATAGGCTTTCTAGAGAAGAAAATTGCATTGGTTATTGTGAGCTACTTGTTTGATTGCTCTGTTGACCGTTGTTGCGTTGGAAGAATCCTGGTGGCCCTTCTTTTTGCGCCATAGATTAAAAATTTTGTTGTTGATTCTTCCAAGCAAAATTGGGGTGGTTTCTCCACCCGGGGTTGTAAGTGTTTGAAAAGGGATTATTCTTTACAAAATATACAGACTATGGATTTTACCGGCAATCTTCCATCGAATGCTCATAACCACAAGTTGCACACCTTGCGGTGTCTTGACTTATTGCGTTAATTTGCCCACTTTGCGGTGTTGGGCTGCTAATCACCATTCCTTGAATCAAATTCATCATTGTGGTCATTTGGTTTTATAACGAAACAAAGACACCGTTATTTGCATCGAAATCTTTGAGTCTCAATCTCTAGTCACTCTCCCTCCAGTCTTCATGGTTCTTAGAGATGCGGTCCAGAATATTCTTCGCCTCCTCGTAAGTTTTGTCAAGTAGACCACCAGCGACTGCCGTATTAGCAGGGGTCTGCGAAGCAGGATTCAAATCGTGATAGAAAATTTCCATTTGAAGGCAGTTTGGTAGCCTATTGTGCAGACAATCTCGGACCAACCTTTTAAACCTCGCCCAAGCATCGCTGAGCGATTCGTCCATATCTTGTTCAAAATTAGTAATAAGCTTTCTTTGTCTTGCATTATTGGTAGGTGGAAAATACGTTTTCATGAATTTCTCCACTACCTGTTCCTAAGAAGTAATCTCTCCTGGTTCGAGCAAATAAGCCCATTTCCTAGCCTGATCATAGAGAGAAAATGGGAACAACGTTAGTCGAACTTCTTTAGAAGAGATGTTCGGAACACAAAAGTATTGCATATTTCAATAAACCTTCAGAGGTGGGCGTGCAGATCCTCGCCACGCCTTCCTCCGAATTGACCTATAGTCTAGATCATCTGCAGCATCACCGGTTTCATCTCGAATTTGCTTCCGTCGAGGGAAGGCATCATGATTCCCGGAGAGAAATCATAGAGGTTTGGCGATGCATAGTCCCTAATGGGCCTATTGTGATCGTTTGCCAACAGAATCTGATTCGCCATGACATTATTATCATTTGGTGCTCCACCTCCAGGCTACTCCACCATCTCTTCTTTATCGGATTGTGGTTTTTGTTGGCGGTCTCTTAGTCTCCTTCATAATGTTCTCTCAATCTCTTGGTCGTAGTTCACCAGAGGTTGAGAGTTCTGCAAAGAATTCACAAAAATTACTGTTCAAAACTATTTTGCTGAAGTCCCCGACAACAGCGCCAAAAACTTGATGCGTTATTTTATTGAATGGAATTATGGATGATATGCATTGATGGATTGCGTTGTGCACTTAAGTTTCCCCAGCATAATTCAAGTGTAAATTCCTTTGAGTTTTTTGGTAATTCCAAGGTCAAACACAGGGACTTGTGAAAATAGTTGCATTGGTGATTTTTATGAAAACTTGCGGTAACTAGTTAAATGAATAAATTGTTGGGTTTGTTGTTTGCGTTGACAAAAATAAATAACGAATGTGGCAGAGTTGGTAAACGGGAAATACGATGAATATGTGGTGAATGGGTTGAGAAAAGTTTCGGCTAACACTTGTTAGAATGCGTCCATGCTTTGCGATCATGCAACATGCATACAATAGTAAACCACCTCTCGACGGGAATCCTACAGCTTCTAAGGCTAGAACGCATGCGATAAATATGCGACAAGTCTACAGTGTTTACATATAAACCTCTATCTCTATTTATGCGATGACAACATGACATTCATACAAATATGCGACCACATAATATCACTCCCATTCCTAGGATGCATGTGATGCAAGTTGACAAACTAAGTCCCTATCTCTTGTTTATGCAAACCTAATCTTGTTCTATCGATTCAGATTCTAACCTAGCTCTCTCGAGTCATTAGGTTCTTTCTTTAGATTCTCTCTCGAGTAACTCTAAAGGGTATTTTGCACAGCATACAACAAGACAATAGCAAGCGATGAACTTCCTAGGTCATGTTAGCTTAGTTCTTCTCAACCCATTCAACTAGTTTAGCTACTCATGCATATTAAAAGAGTGAGCAGATGTAGAAATAGAACTTCCATTGAATAGATTTGAGATGAAGTACAAAATAACAATGCAAGTATAGTAAGGAGCCTGGTAGCAATTTCTTGCTGCCAGGCGTTTACACTATTTCTACTTGTGCTCTAAAGATATTGCCGCTCTTGCTCTTATGCCCCAAGGTTCTCTCTCGAGCTGCCCTGGCCGATCTCCGGCGTCACCACTTTTCTCTTGCTCCGCCGTAAACTGGAAAAGAAAACTACTAACAGAGCACTGATGAATTCATTAACTGATCAACCCCTTTTCTAAAGATTGCACTTGGTATTTATAGGGCATCAAAGGTGAAAGGCGGCTTCTCTCTCCCGCTTTTACAGATGGGACATCTTTAATTCCTGATTGGCACGCCGGATGATTGTTATCGATAAAGCTGAATGTACTTTGTTACCGTTATCGGCTGTCAACTTAATTTGGATTCGACTGTTATCAGCTTTCTGTCCTATCGCTCTTAATTATCCTATCAATGCGCCCACCATGTTGCGCTGACCAAGTTGTGGTGATTCTTCTTGGGCAAATGTTTGCGAGCACGATCAACGCAAAGTCTTGCGATGAAGTTGCGCTCGACCAATATATTC
>NC_052356.1:22539852-22548781 GCF_009727055.1 Benincasa hispida
CCTCATGAACGCAATTCTCTTGCATTGCCTTAATGCATATTCTTGCACAAAAATGTAAAGATCATATGCTCTAATGCATTGGACGCATGCGACACAATATTAAGACTTATGCTAATGGACGGCAATTTAACATATTCTCAACGCCAATCCAACTTGTTTAAGAACTTAACATTATGTAACGTGCAATTTCTGCCCGTTTATTAGACACGTCAGTAGTCGAGGATATGAACGCATCTATGGCTTCCGCAGTAGGATAGTCATAGGATCAGTCCAATCTGGATATGATCATTTGACGCGTTAAGAATATCCTCAACGTGTCTTAGGAGAATGAGTGGAACTACATGCTCTGTATTGACTAAGGATTTGATCCTTATTGGATAACTACTTCTGATTTTCAAACCGATAAAGATGCAAAGAAAATCCACATCCGGATCAGTGTTCAGTTCTGAATGGTAGGAGCAGTAGTGTGGAGAAGTGTGAACCAAAACTTGTATTGCGAATCCATAAGGAAGCTAAATATGTAGCTGCATTTGAAGCAGCAAAGGAAGCAGTATGGTTTGATGAAATTCCTAGACAGATTTGGAAGTCGTTTCCAAATATTGCATTCTGCCAATTCCACACCTATATTGTGATAATAGTGGTGCATTATGAAATTCAAGAGAACCAGAAGCCACAAGTGCGGCAAACATATTGAGCACAAATACCATCTGATCGAAGAGATTGTACATCGTGGAGAGGTCTTGTAGGTAAAACCATAAATATCTTTAGGAGGCAAAAACATTGCTGATCCTTTACAAAGGCCACTCACGGCTAAAGTGTTTGAAGGTCACCTTACAGAGTCTAGGGTCTATAAAAGTTTTTTAAACTAGGAGCAAGTGGGAGAACTTTGGGTATATGCCCTTAGTTTATTGTATTCATATGTTTATTGTTACTATATGTTTCTCACTTAATTCAACATGTGAACCTCTCACTAGGAGTTTTAGTCCAAGTGAATTTGTTGGATTTATGTCTAAAACTTTCATATTGTAAATTAATAAAACATATTCTATTTTTTTTTTTTTCGAATAAAGTTGTTATTGGAAATTGTAATCTTGAATCCAATAAACTAAGGTCCTGAAGCTATTTAATGTATTTTGGAACTTTAGTAGTGACATAAGGTTGATCAAGTTCAATATATAGCTAAAAGGTCATAGTTATATGAATATTAAGTTGGAGCGCCTTATTCTGGGACACATGAATTACGGCCACCCCACTTTGTAGTTAGTACAAACGATGATGATCCTGAATCCGTTCATAAGAGATATGTGAGTGGGGGCATCCTATGCAATGATTTGCAAAGCGAAACCATTGAAATAGTCACTTTTTACATTCTAAATGCCATCTTTAGTATAAAGCTGACTATTTCGTTAAATGATGACCCAGGTAAACTAATTCAAATTTTGAGCTTAACTATGAAATCCTATTCACTCGGAATTATCCTAAACCTGAATAGGTGAGGCAGCTCAACATCGCTGGCCCAATAAGGCGCTCCCATTTCAGGTAAATCAAGTGGGATGGTTGGAAGCATAAGGTGTAAGATGGAATTCACTCATACCTTTATAGGATTAGTAGATAGGTTGTTCCCTTAGTACTAATCCAGGTCGTTGAACAAAGGGGTGCCCACCCATCTCCTTGGCCCTAAGAGAGGCTTTCGGTTTTTTAAGTGGATCCTTAAACCAATTGTTCATTAAAGAGGATCAGCTGGAACTTAAGGAGACAAGATGTAGTCTTGCGGGTAAACGGTTTTTTATTACCAACCGAGATTACGAACAACTTGTGAAGTATTAGCTTACTGATATATGGTTTATATCAAATGGACAAAGATATACTAACAGTACGGGGTGCAACTAATTAAAACTTTATGGATGACTCGTTAGTTAACAAATGTTTGATTAATTAGTCAAAGAGTTATTTACCGGTTAATCTCGGATTGTTGGAGCCCATTGATCTGTAGGTTCCATTAGGTTCCCCTACTAGCTCATATGGAATAAACTTAGAAACAGTATGATAGAAATAATTCGAATTGTTCGAATTAGGTTGAAGAGAGAGAAATCAACAAGTTATGTGATATAGTAGTCTTGGTTTTTCAATTTAGAGATATATCTTAAATATTTAAATATGATTTAAAATAATCTAAGAATATGAATACGTCTGTTCGGAAGCTCGGAATGAAAGCGTTAGTCAAAGATGTAAAAAGTCAAAGAGTTGACTTTTGACTTGAGAAGTCAAACTTTGACTGACCTTATATCAAATGTGATTTGATTTTGAAGAAAATGAATGGGATTCATGCTCGGGAGTGTAAAATTAGACAATACAGAAAAAATCATTTAAAAAGTTAAAATGTTGACTTTTTGGTCAAAGTTTGACTTTGAACAAAATCACTATTTGCCTTTTGATTAAGTTCAGTGGGAAAAATCCAAACTTTTTGTTGATAATTCCACTAACAAAATATGGTTGGGGTTGGTTTATAATGAGACATTTAGCCACTTAGATAGCTGGATTCCAGGTTTTGGGATTATGGAATTGATTTCATGCAAATTTTTGCATAGCCTTTTTCTATAAATATGGGCTTTGGTGAATTTGGATTAAAAAACTTTTTCCTTTTTGAAAAAATTAGTTTCAAAATGGGTGAAAAAATTAAAAACACCCCCAAAAAATCCACCATCTTTTTTCCATCTCTTTCTCCTCTCGGGGGTTGCTTCATCCATCGGAGGTCCCACAACTCGCGTTCTGAGGTCCAGAGGATAGTATGTCAACTCTAGAAGTGGTTCATAGAGTTTAGGGTCGAATTTAGCGAGGAAAAGCATTTCGGGAGCCTTCAAGGTAATTTAATTACTATTTTTCCTTCAATTGCATGCTAATTTCCTTAAATTAAAAGCAATGAGAGTGTAATTAGGTCATTTTTCCACTGCGTATGTCTCTGTGTTCCATCATGTGGTATCAAAGCATGCTTTAATTAACGCTCAATTCCTTTTGGTGGGTGTTTTTTTCCCTTTCTATTCAAGTGTTGGAATTTGAAATGTGGGACTAAGGGATTTATTATGATTTTGGCATTGTTTTTTCTTTTAAAATTTCTTGGTTGAAATTTGTAATTGCCTACATTTGTTTATGGCATAATGTGTGAAAAAGGGTCTGTAAATTTGTTGAGTCATTTAGAGTTGAAATTAGGCTATAATTTCATTAATTTCGGGAGAGAAGACAATAGCAAAATTGAAGAAATTGTGATCACAAACCGCTGAATCTCTCCTCCCAGACCCGATTCGGAGGAAGGACTCCCGTTTTTGTAGTGGGCTAGGTGTTGCTTTTATAGTGGAGACATTAGCCCCACTTAGATTAGTGGGATTCTATGTTGTTGGGTTTTTTATTAAATGATTTCTTTGCAATTTTCTGCATGGCCTTTTTTTTTTATAAATATAAACTTTGAATTTGGATAAAAAAACTTTTTGCCATTTATTGAAAAAAATAGATTTTCAAAATTTGGCTCGTAAAAATTAAAAAACCCACCCAAAAAAATATCCATTTTGTTTCCATCTCTTTCTCTCTCTTCGGGTTTCTTCATCCATCGGGTCCCACAACCAGATTCTGACGTGTAGAAGGATAGTAAGTCAACCTCTTGTGTTGATGCAGAAAGAGTTCAGGTCGAGATTTAGCGAGGAAAAAGCATTTCGGAGAGCTTCAAAAGGTAATTTTTAACTACTATTTTCCTTGCAATGATGTAATTTCCTTTAATTTAAAAGGGGGGCCCAATAGAGTTGTAATTAGGTCCTTTTTTTCGCTACATTATCTGCGTGTTTCCATCCAATGTGGTATCAGAAGCATACTTTAATTGCGCTCAATTCCTTACTTGGTGGGTGTTTTTTTTCCTTTCTATTCAAGTGTTGAATGAAATGTGGACTAAAGTTGGATTTATATGATTTTGGCATTGTTTTTTCTTTTAAAATTCTATGTTGGAAATTTGTAATTTCTCACATGTTTATGAGCGATTAAGTGTGAAAAAGGGTCTGTAAATTTGTTTGGAGTTATTTAGAGTTTGAAATTAGGCTGTAATTTCTTGATTATTGGGGACAGAGAACAACAGCAAAATTTTGAGAAATTGTGATCACATACCTGGAATTCTACTGTCTAGACCCGATACGGAAAGGATCCCCTTTATGTAGTGGGCTAGGTGTTGGCTTATAGTGGAGACATTAACCCACTTAAATTAGTGGATTCTAGGTGTTAGATTTTTCTGAATTGATTCATGCAATTATTTGCATGGCCTACTTTCTATAAATATGGCTTTGAATTTGGTATTAAAAAAACTTGCCATTTTTGAAAAAAAAAAATTAGTTTTCAAAATTGGGCTGAAAAAAATAAAAACCTAACCCAAAAAATATCCATCTTTTTCCATCTCTTTCTCTTCTCTCGGTTCTTCATCCATCGAGTCCCACAACTGGTTCTGAGGTCCAGAGGATAAAGTAGGTCAACTTTAGTTGTGGTCCAAAAGAGTTGGGGGTCGAGATTTTAGCGAGGAAAAGCGTTTTGGGAGATTCAAAGGTAATTTTTAATTACTATTTTTTTTCTTCAATTGCATGCTAATTTCCTTTTAAATAAAAGCAGTTAGAGGTGTAATTAGGTCCTTTTTCCGCTTGCGTATGTCTTTGTTGTCCATCATGAGTTACTGATGACAGGAAATGAAGTACAATTTTACTCGACAATCAACTTCCCTTGGAGCGCTTATGTTGATTGCATGTCCTAAGATATTGCGTTGAAGTCATGCCGCGATGGTCATGCCGTTGGAGTGAATAATGTGTAAACGAATGTATGCGAGATTCATTGCGTCATGCCACAATTTTCTTGCATTCACGCCAAGTATAACATGAACGCCAAGATTCTCAGGGTAATCCGATTGTTGAAACAGGACTTGTAGCTATATGGTTTGCGAGGTGATGTGCATGCGGCAGGTTTTGAATAAAAACAATGGAGGGATGTTTGTTTAAGTTAATCTCCTACTCCTACTCCTATCTACAGGACAACGCAATGAGAATATGCATGAAAGGTGAGATGCCGACAAACTTGACATGAAATAAATGTTTGGCGGAAATAGAAAAATGCAGAGATGTTTTCTTTGCAACCCTTAAGATGACCGCAAAGGCAACCCCTAGTCAACCAAGGACTAAGCGTTCATACAACACTCATACAATTAGTAAACCACCTCCGATGCGAAATGCTACAGACTTTCTAATGGCAGTAACGCATGGTGATACGTGCTAGAGGTAAAGTCTAGGGACCCTCTATCACATAATTAGCCTCTAATTCTTTCTTAATGCGTTGAAAAATGACACAAACGAAAGGGACCACATAATATCATCACCCTATCTCTAGAGAATGCATGCGATGCAGTGTGCATAAATAGAGCTTATCTCTAAATCCCTATCTTTCTTTATGCGCATTACTAATCTTGCTCTCTCGATCTATTCGTAACCTAGTCATCTCGAGTCAGTTAGGTTTCTTTCTTTAGACTCTCTCTCGAGTAGCTCTAAGGGGTGTTATGGCTAACAAACATAAAGCAAGACAAACGCATGAACTTGTCGATGCCAAGATTGTTACTATCCTAGTGAACAACGCATTACCTGCTTAATGCGTCCAACCACCTTACCCTCCCGGCAGTTGATGGGTGCTGACTTTCACTCATAGACAAGAAAATGCGTTAGCCTATAGACAAACGTCTTATGTAGCAGCTTCACACTAAGAAAAAAGCGTTACTCACACACTCGCGCAATGCACACCTCTCGACGGGTTGCTACCATGTTTTTCATATCCCTAATCCCACATGACTAAGTATGCAATACCCACGCGATTCCCACTAAAGTGCTCAATGAAATAATGATGCTAAGCAAGAAGATGGAGATTGAAGTGAAGGAAATAGAGAGAAATGCATTGAAAAAAAACACATTGTATTAATTTCTTAAATAAAAATGTCAAACAAATACAATATAGGAAAAAAGAAAGGAAAAAGAAATGACTGGCTGAAACGCAAAACTTTACTTCTAGGAATATGCGTCAAGGCTGCCGGTTGTTGCCATGGATGGGTGGAGAGCTGACTCTCTCGAGATCTAGCTTCTAGTCGAAGGGCTTCCCGATCGTTCCACTCGGAATGGATGAAGGAGGTGAAGAAAACTCTCACCATCTTCTCACGCATTTATCTGGATCGCAGGGAGAATCCCCAGTTGACGGGATAATCTCCGGGAGTGATCGAATTTCAGCTCTTCGCCTCTATTTATAGAGTGTGGATCACCGAGCATTAATTGGACTTACTCAAGTCTGACGTTCGTTCACGTTAGTCCTTTTCTGAACCTCTTGCCACTAACGACCTCGTGGTAGGTGAAATGCAACATCAGCTTTGGATTTTCTGAGCGTAGATGTGTTGATGTCGTTACATTCACCCATCTTGCATTGATCCCATTATAATGCGTTTGTCACGATAAGTTGCAATCATTCATATGGACCGCATTTGTTTAACACCACAAACTCTTACATGATAACCACAATCGGGGCTTGACGAGCGGCAATTTCCCCGCGATGGACGCATGCCGGCTACAATTATCGCAACATCCAAATGCATTGTCGATGCGTTTGCCATTCGATAGAGTGTTTTCTCCACCATGCGGTCGGTCTATGCGATGGTCCGATTTCTGTGTTTGCGTTCTTTTCCTGGCATGGCTACAAAAATAGAACATTGAACACATTAATTTAACGCAGAATAACGGAGTTAGTTGAGATTCGACATGCTGATCAACGCACGCTCATATTCTTGTGAATTCCTATCATTGATCGACGCATATTCCTGCTAACAACCTTCATTAATTTCTAAGGTAAAAGGCATAGATGACATGCAATTTCTGCATGTCATCAGTTTATCAATACCGCAAAGTTTTTCCTGAAAATTACCACCGCATATTATTTTCCCAAGTCCCCTGAGTCGACCCTTGACTTACCCAGAAAAACTCATGGGGTTTACACTTGGATTCCACTAAGGAAAACTTGGTGCTCAATGCATTCATCATCGCATTTCCTCCACAATTCCACATCAAAAAATAATGCCATCAAGTTATTGGAAATGTTTTTGTAGTTCCTCACATCAAGAGGTACTTAATCTTGTGTTTCTTGCTCTGATTGTGAACAAGGTTATACCATTTCCTTTTCTGAGGAGTAAAGGTGTTGATTTCATGAAGGAAGGAGATTGATTTTGGTTCCAATGGGGAAAAGAACTATATGTACTTAAGGTCATTTAGTCATAAAAGCCTTTGCTTAATACTGAAATCAGAACAAGACAACTACAAAAAGACCAAGGTTCTCCTAGAAAAACGCCATCTTTGAATCTAAGGTTTGAGTCACATAACCTCAATATGATTGAGATGTTGGTTGAAATGTGGAACTTCTAAATGGTTTAGAAGAAATTCCTTGCCGGTAATGTGAATTCATGCCTTGAAGCAAGATGCAACCAAATGACCTCCCTTTACTGGCAAAAGGTTACTATTAAAAGTCAATGAAACCCTTTGGTAGCTTATACATTCAGACCTCCATGGTTCAATGATGTTTAGGAGCTCGAGGTGGGTTATGGAATATTTTATCTCTTTCATAGATGATCATATCAAGGTGATAAGGTAATCTATACCTAATGCAACGTAAGTCTAAGCCCTTGGACAAGTCAAGAGTATAAGCGTGGAATGACTCGTTAGTTAACAAATGTTGATTAATTAGGTCAAAGAGTTTTACCGGTTAATCTCGGATTGTTGGAGCCCATGATCTGTAGGTCCATTAGGTTCCCCTACTAGCTCATATGGAATAAACTTAGAACAGTATGATAGAATAATTCGAATTGTTCGAATTAGGTGAAGAGAGAGAAATCAACAAGTATATGTGATATAGTAGTCGGGTTTTTCAATTTAGAGATATATCTTTAATATTTAAATATGATTTAAATATCAAGAATATGGATACGTTCATGTTCGGAAGCTCGGAATGGAAATGGTCAAAGATGTAAAAAGTCAAAGAGTTGACTTTTGACTTTGAGAAGTCAAACTTTGACTGACCTTATATTCAAATGTGATTTGAATTTTGAGAAAATGAATGTGGATTCATGCTCGGGAGGTCAAAATTAGACAATACAGAAAAAATCATAAAAAGTTAAAATGTTGACTTTTTGGTCAAAGTTTGACTTTGAACAAATCACTATTTTGCCTTTTGATTAAGTTAGTGGGAAAAATCCAAACTTTTGTTGGATAATTCCACTAACAAAATAGTGGGTTGGGTGTTGGTTTATAATGGAGACATTAAGCCCACTTAGATAGTGGATTCCAGGTGTTGGGATTTTATGAATTGATTTCATGCAATTTTTGCATAGCCTTTTTCTATAAATATGGGCTTTGAATTTGGATTAAAAACTTTTTCCATTTTTGAAAAAATTAGTTTTCAAAATTGGGCTGAAAAAATTAAAAACACCCCAAAAAAATCACCATCTTTTTTCCATCTCTTTCTCTCTCTCGGGTTCTTCATCCATCGGGTCCCACAACTCGGTTCTGAGTCCAGAGGATAGTATGTCAACTCTAGTGGTGGTTCATAAGAGTTTAGGTCGAGATTTAGCGAGGAAAAGCATTTCGGGAGCTTCAAGGTAATTTTTAATTACTATTTTTTCCTTCAATTGCATGCTAATTTCCTTTAAATTAAAAGCAATGAGAGTGTAATTAGGTCATTTTTCCACTGCGTATGTCTCGTGTTCCATCATGTGGTATCAAAGCATGCTTTAATTACGCTCAATTCCTTTTGGTGGGTGTTTTTTCCCTTTCTATTCAAGTGTTGAATGAAATGTGGACTAAAGTGGATTTATTATGATTTTGGCATTGTTTTT
>NC_052356.1:22549431-22550405 GCF_009727055.1 Benincasa hispida
TTCTATTCAAGTGTTGAATGAAATGTGGACTAAAGTGGATTTATTATGATTTTGGCATTGTTTTTTCTTTAAATTTCTTGTGGAAATTTGTAATTTCTCACATGTTTATGAGCATTAAGTGTGAAAAAGGGTCTGTAAATTTGTTGGAGTTATTAGAGTTGAAATTAGGCTGTAATTTCTTGATTTTGGGACAGAGAACAACAGCAAAATTTTGAGAAATTGTGATCACATACCTGAATTCTACTCTAGACCCGAGAGAAGGATCCCCTTTTATGTAGTGGGCTAGGTGTTGGCTTATAGTGGAGACATTAAGCCCACTTAAATAGTGGATTCTAGGTGTTAGATCTTTCTGAATTGATTTCATGCAATTTTTGCATGGCCTTTTCTATAAATATGGGCTTTGAATTTGGATTAAAAACTTTTGCCATTTTTGAAAAAAAAATTAGTTTTCAAAATTGGGCTGAAAAAATTAAAAACCTAACCCAAAAAAATATCCATCTTTTTTTCCATCTCTTTCTCTCTCTCGGTTTCTTCATCCATCGAGTCCCACAACCTGGTTCTGAGTCCAGAGGATAGTAGGTCAACTTTAGTTGTGGTCCAAAAGAGTTGGGGTCGAGATTTAGCGAGGAAAAGCGTTTTGGGAGATTCAAAGGTAATTTTTAATTACTATTTTTTTCTTCAATTGCATGCTAATTTCCTTTAAATTAAAAGCAGTTAGAGTGTAATTAGGTCCTTTTTCCGCTGCGTATGTCTTGTGTTCCATCATGAGTTACTGATGACAGGAAATTGAAAGTCAATTTTACTCGACAATCAACTTCCCTTGGATGCGCTATGTGATGCATGTTCCTAAGATATGCGTTGATAGTCATGCCGCGATGGTCATGCGTTGGAGTGAATAATGTGTTAACGAATGTATGCGATGATCATACCGAAAAACATAAGCTACAAGCCCCTGTTCACATCGTTATTACCTG
>NC_052356.1:22550984-22628361 GCF_009727055.1 Benincasa hispida
GCTTTTGTTTATCTGTAAAAGAATAAAATGTATATCTTTTGTTGTAAATGAAATGTTCATATAAAAAAATTGTGTTTGTTCTATCTCATATAATAACTTTATGTTAAGATCAAACTGTTTAAAAGCATTTGCAAATATTCAAGATATTTAAAAACAAACTAGAAATTCAATTAGATCAAAGTAATAGGAAGTTTAAAAAAATTCCAAGATCATAACTGTTAAAAAGAGTTGTTAAGATAAGTCAGATGTTCTTACTCAAAGAGTTAGAGTACAACTCAATGTAGTAGGAGGAATTGATGATTCTGGTCATAATTGAGAATAGGAATGCATTTCCCATATAGTTTAATAAGAAGCCTATTGTACACAACATGTTATAATATTCTCTCGACTAAAGTTTTTTAAGAATCACCTAGTAAACTAGGGAATAACCAGATTAATAACCAGGGGCAAGTGGGGAGAAATATCGGGTATGGGATATTGAAATGGTAACCATGGGTATGGGGATCCCTAGTTTATTGTATTTCTCTATAAACTTAGACTCATCCTATAATATTGGATATATAAGTTACCAATGGAGTTTTAGCAAGTGGGAGTTTTTGGTTTTATATCCTAAAAACTTGTGGTTTGTAAACAGATAGAACTTATTTCTGAAAATTTTAATAAAGTTATATCTAGAATATATTGTATTGCTTATTAGAAATCCAATAAACCTAAAAAGTTCCCTTAATCTATTACATGAGTACGTGAACCTTTATATGGAAACATAAAAGTGAACCAGGTTCGAGTTATATAGTCAAAAATGATCCTATAGTATATGAAATAAGATCGGTGACTTATTATCCTGGTAACACATTAATGCGGCCTACTATGAGTTGTTACAAAGAGTTTGTAAAGTGCTAACACGAAGTTGATCCTAATTCGTACATGTTATGACATGAGGAGTGGGGGCGTCCATGTGCCAAAAAGGGTTTGTACAAGATCAGACCACGAAAATCAGTCACTCTTCTTTATAATGTTGTTTATTTTGTTTAAGACTGGGACTGATTCAAAGAGATGACCTAAAAGATAACTTGACCTTAATCCTAAGCTAAACTATGAAACCTGTTTATTCGAGATTATCCTTAGATTTGCATAGATGAGGGTTGGCTCAAATAGCACCAACTCAATAAACTCTCATTTCAGGGTAAGACCGAATAGATAGCTGGAGACATAGGGTGTAAGAAAGGAATTCACTCCTACCCGCCTGTAGGGATAGTAGAGAGGTTGTTCCCTTAAGTTCTGATTTTGGGTCTTAAAATAAGAGCCCACACCCTCTCATTGTCCGAGAGGAACTCGGTTTGTTGATTGGATCACAAATCAATTGTTCATTAGAAGATCAGTGGGACTTAGAAACAAGAGGTAATCTCGCAGGTAAAATAGAGATTTGACCCAGCAGTTATTAACGAACAACCTGTGGACATAACATATCTACAGTGATGGGAGTTCAACTGTGGGCTTTATGGAGGACCCATTAGTTAACCAATGGAGGTTTATTCGGTCTAATGAGTTAAGCCAATTAATCTCGGATCGTTGGAGCCCATGATCTGTAGGTCCACGAGGTCCCTTTACTAGCTTGTAAATGGATTAGCTTTAGAGTAGCGTGATAAGTTAATTTGAAAACGTTCAAATTAGAATTAAAGGAATTAGTAATTATATGAGATATAATTACATGTTTACTTTTAAGAATTAAACGGAATTGGAAAATTAATATTGAAATATGATTTAAATATATGAAGGTGGATTTGTGTAAAATTAATTCAATATTTGATATTAATTAATTAGAATTATTTAAATTGTTTAAATAATAATTTATTAATTTTAATTAGAAAATAAATTTATGAAAACTAAATTTATGAAATTAATTTGTAAAATTAATAAATTTTTTATTTTGAAATCAAATGTGATTTTAAGATCAAATTGGAAAAGATAAAAAACACATAAATGGAATTATGAGATTTTTCCATTACACCTTTCAAGTGCTCACACAAAAACCATAAACTGAGGATATGAGACGAGTTCCCTAATGCATCAATAGTCGGAATCCTGATTTAATGCAATGCTATGAACTCGTCAAAAAATATGTTTTGCAAGTAGAGATTATTAGTAGGTATCAGACTAATCCTAGTTATGAACATTGGATCTACTGTTAAGAAATACCACAAGTATCTTAGGAGAATGAGGAACTACGTGCTGGTATAATGGAAATAAGGATTTGATCCTTACAGGATATCCTGACTCCGATTTTAGACCGATATAGACTCCATGAGATCTACTTCGTGATCAGTGTTCACTTAAAAATGGAGGAGTAGTAATTATGATAGAATATTAAGCAGAGTTGCAATGTAGGCTCTAAAAGGAAGCAGAATAGGTTGCTACTTGTGAAGCAGCCAAGTAAGTAGTATGGCTTAGAAAGTTCCTAAATGATTTGGAAGTTGTTCCAGACATACGTCTACCAATCACTTTGTATTGTGATAATAGTAGGGAAGTAGTGAACTCCGAGAAACCTAGAAAGCCATAAGCGTAGAAAACCTATTGAGCGTAAATATCATATCATCAGAGAGATCGTGCTAAAAGGAGACGTTTATAGTGAAACAAATAGCGTTTGAGAAAAATATTGTTGATCCCTTTACAAACGCCCTCCATGCAAAGATTTTTTTAGGGTCACCTGGAAAGTTTAGGAACTACGAGTAGAATAAATAGGCAAGTGGGGAGAAATTGTGGGTATGGTTATGTCCTCATTTATTGTATTTAGTTTTCTCTCACTGCACTCAACTTTGTTGTACCCAATAGGAGTTTTAATCTAAGTGGAGTTTGCTGGGTTGTATGTCCTAAAAAACTCGTAGTTTTGTAAAACAGTAAACATATATGAAGTTTATTCAGACAAGTGTAGTTAATTGTTTAAATAACTCTAAATCCAAATAACTACGAACCCTTGCTATTGTAATGAATACTTGGACTTTATGTGGAGACATAGACTAGATCAAGTTCGAGTAAAAATAACCTAAAACTATCTATAGTACCTGGATTATTTTAGGTACCTATTTCTAAGTGATACTATTGAATACGACCCGCTTAATGGTTGTTACAAATATTGTAAAATGTCATAAATGACGTGATCGGTTCGTTCATGTAGGACATGTGAGCGGGGGTATTCTACACAATGAGATTGTGTAAGACAGACCACGGAATAATCATTGTTACTCATTAACACCGTTTACTATTAACAACTGATTAATTTTACTTCTTGTTGACTCTAGATAACTTGATATGAATTCTGAGATATCTATGAACTTCTGTTTATTCATGATTGTCCTTTATCGACATAGATGAGGGTAAGCTCAGCATCGTTGCTTAATATGCCTCCCATTTTAGTGAAAAGACTGGGTAGATGGCTAGGGACATAGAATTTGCAAGATGGAATTCACTCCTACCCATTTTTAGGGATAGTAGAAATGTTGATCCCTTAAAAACTGATCTCGGGTCTTGAACAAGGGGCCCCATCCTCTCATTGGCTTAGAGGGAATGGATTTAAGTGATTATGATCCTAAATCAATTATTCATTAGAGGGATGGGTACTTAAGGAGAAAAGATGTAACTCGGGGGTATTTCGGTATTTGACTTAGATGAGATTACGAATAACTTGTGAAGGAACAACTTATTGATAATGGTTTATATCAAATGCACACATATTATATCTTCAATGAGGGGAGTGCAACTCAGGCTATAGTGGAACAACCTTGTTAGTTAATGAATGTTGATTAACTAGGTTAAGAGTTTAACCGGTTAGTCTCAGACATTGGAGACCAGATCTGTAGGTTCCTCGGTTTCCTTGCTAGCTCACCACAAACAAAATTGAAGAACTAGGTGAAGTAAGAATTCGAAATGTTCAAATTAGAGCTTGAGGAAAAAATTGTATTTTAATATATTTTACAATTAAATAATTAATCTATTAATTAATATTTTTTAGTGTATACTTGATCATGAGCATGAATGTTTTTTTAAACTTGATTAATTTGATTAATCAAAGCTAGGTGTCAAAGAAAAATTTAATAATGTTGATATTAAATTTGTTTTATTTTAATTAATTGAAATTGTTTTAATTAAATAATTTTCTAAAATTTGAAAATTGTATTTCATTTTTTAATAAAAATTAGTTAGTGAAAAAAAATCAAATTGTTGGATTTTTCCCACTAACTAAGTGGACTTTGAAGTGGCACTTCCAAAGGCTTGACACCTAATAGTTACATGCTAGTGGAGTTTGAGGTGAAAAATATACAAGATAGGATTTTGCATGTATTTTATTTATAAATAGTTTGGTTTTTGAATATTGTAAAAAGCTAATGCATCTTTGACTTTGACCAAAACTCTTCCACCTAAATCTCTTTACTCTCTTTTTATTAAAGTGAATTACCATTGTTTTCACTAACAAAATGGTCCCACCATCGTGTTCTTCAATCGGAGAATAGCGTGAATTTTTTTTCGTTGGTGGTGTCGACCGAGCTCGGGAGAGGAAGATTGCGGTGGATTCTACAAAGGTTGTAATTTCTAACCCTTTATGCATGTTTATTCTTGTTTTTTATGTAACTAGAACGTTATCGATCATTGCTTCTACTATGCACGTGTTCTTATATATTCCACTCCTTTATAGGCCCCATATTAAGGATGGCCAAAAATCCATGCTCTGAGGGTTTATCAGGTGAAATTTTGGCTGAACAACTATTTGGAATGCAAAAAATTACAACCATATTTGAATAGGTTAAATTTTGGAAAACTAGGGCTCATTTGATGTGGCCACATTAAATAGAAATCTTTAATCTGATAAAAATTACCCTGCCAAAATCACAAAATTGCCTTAAAATCCGTAAATAACAACTTTTAAACTCATTAAGACCCTTATGAGCTCATTTTAGATCATTAAGGCTAAAATTTAGGGCAAAAACACATGCAAGAGTCATTTTTTCTGAATAAATGTGTGGCAAATAAAGGCAAAAAAACATACATTTCATGTCCAAGTACCTTGCTACTAGTAATCGACCCTAGTGAGATCTTTAAACGAACTGAAACTTTCCCAATCACCAAAGTCAACGTGAAGTACAAAATTTTCCTACCCTCAAACTTAAACATTTTCTAGGCCTTTATTTCACATTATTTCCTTTTCCTTCTTCTTGCCTAGGACACTTGAAGTGTAATCCTTACTTTTCATCCCAGCTTGCCCACATGGTTGTCATTATTAATTGAGCTCGGACTTTGTGGTTGAGCTTTTGACTGTATAATGATTTTTGCTACATGTTTTTGTGATGATGACAATCTATGATAGACTTAGATAATTTCTAATTCACATTTTCACCAAACTATTGTTATGTATGCTTGGGCTTTTACCAAAAACTATTGTTTATAAAGTAAAAAGCATGTTGTAAAGTTAAAAAAAGAAGTATGTATAATATTTTAGAAGGGGATTACTCCTCCTTCCGGAGGGATTAGTAATCAGGGGTGGTTATGACCTATCGTTGTTTCTACTATAATGAATATACTTTGAGGAAGTGCGTAAGGTTCGACGCCAAAGTAGTTTTTAATTCTTTATAATATATATAAAATAAAAAGTATTCTGTAAGAGTGAAAGGCTTATATATTATATATATATTTATTTATTTTCTATATCTTTTGTCATACTAGGTATTACATTATCATTGTATCAAATAATTTAATAAAAACAAGCTATTTTATGTCTCTCTCATTTTATTTAAAACCAAAATACAAGTATGTAGTTTTGTTAGCTAGAGAAAGATGTTTGCGAGTGCAATGTGGTCACTTTGGTTGAAATTACAGCAGCTCTCACAACCAACCCTTCCTTAACATAATTTCCATCATGATCATACAAGGTAAACATCAACTCCCCTACATCATCGTCGACCTTGACTTCCCGACCTTGATCTGGAACCAAACATCTCGTGGCCTATTCTCCTAGAGATTCCTTAGTCACAGTTGTTAACCATCTGGCCGCTTGAGTTCGAGGTTAACAGAATTTTTCCAATTATAGCGAGATTCCTTTAGCAATAATACAAATAGTATTTCATATGTAATGCCAGGTGATAGCTTCTCTGCTTTGATACTCCCACGAATATCTAGCCACCAGACATAATATAAGTTCAGCCACTTGCAACTTTCTTACTGCAAGTTTTTTTACACAATACACATCCACAAAATAAATATTTTAACCAATTACATTGATAGTTCAGGAATATATTTTCAAAATTATAAAGGAAAAATCTAGCGATAAGAATTAAATATGAGATTTATTGGAAGGAGAAACTAAAAAATTAAATAAATTTCGTTGATAAATATATTTTCAGTATGAACTAATTATATGTGGTTAAATTATACCTGTCGTCTCTAATATCTCATTTTCCAGTAATCGAGGATCCTCACCCAAAGCTATTGCGAGGTCTCTTGCGGTTAATAATGTTCTGCATACAAAGATGATTTGAAATTTTCCTTATCATATCCATATAATTCAAGTAAATTAAATTTGAATTCCCTAAAATAATGATGACTTAAGGGTATGCTTGAGATGAATTTTATAATCATGTTTTGGAAAGTAAAATTATTACATTATAATTAGTTTTGTAACAGTGTGATACATCGTATAAAATATTCTCCGTAACATATTTATGTAAATGGTTTAAATTTAATTAAAACTGTTTTTAAATAATTAAGGTTTGATTTTAAAAGGTAGTATTAGAATCATCAAATTCTTGGGGAAAAAAAACATCACATTTTAGATTAAAAAAAAAGACTAAAAGGAGAGAACGTTTTACAGTAAAGAACAGTGAGAAAAAATTATATTAATTTTTAAACAATAAAATCAAATTGGAGGTAAAACATTGTAAAGTTTTAGAGAAGAGGAAATTAAGGAGATGAGAAAAATAGAGAGAAAGAGAGATAAATTAAAATGGACAAAACTTTTGAAAAAGAAAAATACAATTTCTTTTATTAATTTTAGAACAAAAAAGTGAAGAGGAAGATATCTTTTTAAATATGATAGAATAGTATTATATATAATATGTGTCCGTTCAACATTCACCAACAAAAATCACTTGGAGTAATCTTCCAAGTGATTAATAGGAAATTACTTTTATATGATTTTGGGATGTTTTCAAATATCACTTTTTCATAATTGTCAAACATCACAGTTTTAGAAGAAAAGTAGTTTTAGTCGTTTCAAAATTACTTTCAAAACAACTGTTAAATTCTTCTAATATCAACTATAACATTCCAAAGAAAATTTTTAAATAGAGCATACCGAAACTGGTACCTTTGGTAGAATTTCAGCACCTCTAAAACAACCAACCCCGACTTCCAATATTGTCAATGTTCATACAAGGTAAACGCCAACTTCCCCCCAACATCGTCGACCTTGAATTCGCCGACCTTGATCTGAAACCATGTATCTCTTGGCTGATTCTCTAGAGATTCAATGGGTCACAATTGTTAATCCATCTGGCTGTTTGAGTTCGAGGTTAACAGGATTTTTCCAATCGTATGCAGATTCCTTTAGCAATAACATCAAACACTATTTCATATGTAATGCCAGGTGATAGCTTTCTGTACATTGATACTCCCACCAAATATTTAGCCAATATACCCTTATAAGTTCAGCTACTTCAACTTTCTTACTGCAAGTTTTTTTAATACAATACACATCCACAATCAATCAATTTTTGCCAATTACTTTGATAGTTCGTGAATATATTTTCAAAAATTTATAAAGAAAAATCTAGTAGTAAGAATTAAATTTAAGATTTATTGAAAGGAGAAAAAACTAAAATTAAAATAAATTTCAAATATGAGGACCAAAAATGATATTTCGGTATGAACTAATAAATATGTGGTTAAATTTATACCGTCGATCTCTATAGATGTCCATTTCCAGTATTGAGGAATCATCATCCAAGCTATTGTGAGTTCTCTTGCAGGTATAAAAATGTTCTGCATACAAAGTAATGAAAACTCAAACTTACAAATTTGAATTTTCGTTTCACATGTCAATATATATCAAGTAGTTTAAATTTGAATTTTTCCTTAAGTAATGAATGATTTAAGGATATGTTTGAAATGAATTTTAGAATCATCGTTTTGAGCTACATTACTTCATTATAGTTACTTTCGTAAATCATATAAATATTATATTCTCGGTATCATACTTGTACAAATGGTTTAAATTTAATTAAAATTATTTTTAAATAATTAATGTTTGGTCTTAAAGGTAGTATTAGAATCATCAAATTTGTAGGAAAAAAAAACATTACATTTTATAAATTAAAATACTTTATACAGAGAAAGTTTTATAGAGATAAATATAAAAATATCAAATATTTTCTCTTATAATATTTTTGGTCTTTGTTAATATGTTGTAAGCTAGCACAGGGGGGGGGGGGGGGGCTAACTCTAATGATCCGAGATTAATTAATTAAACTTTTAATTAAATTAATCAATATTCATTAACTATGGGACAAACTACTATAGGCCTTGTAGTTTGCACTCTTATGCACTGTAGGACATGTTGTGTCCACGGATATAACTGCTACACATAATTTGATCATTCACAAGTTGTTCATAATTACAACTAGGTCAAATGTTCGTTTTACCCCTGTAAGTACCTCTATATTCGTAATTACCACTGATCCTCCAATGAATACTTTGTGTAAAACCCACTCCTTACTCCCCCCCTTTTAATTATGTTTTATCATTTAAGTTAAGAAAAATGTTGGGTTACTGATAATGGGCAGAAATGACACATTATCATAGTGCTAAGTTATTAAACAATATTGGAGTACGTTGATAATATGTTAAATTGGCGTCTATTAAGCATAAATTCTATAATATTGCAGTCGCATGCGTTCAACCATTAGAACTATTGATTTTCGTATTTTTGTGCAGAATATACGTTAATACAATGCAAGATTGCGATCATAAGAAATTATCGGTGAGCGCAACTTTACCGCAAGACTTTGCATTGAATCAGTGCTCGCAAACATTCGTCGAAAAGGATCGTCGCAATTTGGTCAGTGCAACAATGTGGGCACATCCAGGTGAAAGGATAATCAAGAGCAATAGGACAGAAAACTGATGATAGTCGGATCCAAATTAAGTTGACAGTCGATAAAGGTCACGAAGTAGACTCAGCTTTATCAGTGACAATCATTCGGCGCGTCACTCAGGAATTAAAGTTGTCCCATCTATACAACCAATAGAGAGAAGCCGCCTTTAACCATTGATGCCCTATAAATACCAAGTGCATTCTTCAGAAAAGGGGTTGATCAGTTAACAAGTTCACCAGTTGCTTCTGTTCATAGTTTTCTTTTCCATTTTACAGCAGAGCAAGAGAAGAGTGGTGGCGTCAGAGATCGCCCAAGGCAACTCGAGAGAGAAACTTGGGGTGTAAGAGCAAAGAGCGGGCCAACTGTCGCGAGAGCGAGAATATCTTTAGAGCACGAGTAGAAACAGTGTAAATGCCTGGCAGCAAGAAATTGCTACCAAGCTCTTTAATATACTTGCATTGTTATTTTGTACTTTATCTTCATATCTATTCAATGGAAGTTCTATTTCTACATCTGCTCACTCTCTTAATACGTATGAGTAGCTAAACTAGTTGAATGGATTGAGAAGAACTAAGCTAGCATGACCTAGGAAGTTCATTGCTTGCGATTGTCTTGTTTTATGCTGTACAAAATACCCTTTAGAGTTACTCGAGAGAGAATTTAAAGAAAGAACCTAACGTCTCGAGAGAGCTAGGTTAGAATCTGGACTCGAAAGAGATAGATTAGGCTTGCATAAACAAGAGATAGGGACTTAGAGATAAGCTCTGTTTGTTAGCTTGCGTCGCATGCATCCTAGGAATAAGAATGATAGTATGTGGTTGCATATTTCTGTGAATGTCATGTTGTCATCGCATAAATAGAGATAGAGGTTTATGTGTAAATCCTGTAGACTTATCGCATATTTATCGCATGCGTTCTAGCCTTAGAAACCGTAACATTCATGCCGAGAGGTGGTTTACTATTGTGTGCATGTTGCATGATCGCAAAGCATGAACTCATTCTAGGGAGTGTTAGCCAAAACTTTTCTCAACCTATTCACCTCATATTCATCGTATTTCCCGTTACCAACTCTTTTCAAACTTTGCCGCATTCGTTATTTATTTTTATCAATGCAAACAACAAACCTAACGATTTATTTTATTTAACTAGTTACCGCAAGTCTTCATAAAAATCACCAACGCAACTATTTTCACAAGTCCCTGTGTTCGACCCTGGACTTACTAGGAAACTCAGGGGGATTTACACTTGAATTCTGCTAGAAAACTTGAGTACACAATGCAATTTCATCAACGCATCTCATCCATATTTTCATTCAATAAATTAACGCATCAAGTTTTTGGCGTCGTTGCCGGGGACTTCGGCAAAATAGTTGTTAACAGTAATTTTTGTGATTTCTTTGCAGAATTCTCAATCTCTTGCAAACTACGACCCAAATATTGAGAGAACATTTCGAAGGACTACAAGACCTTCAACAGTAACCACAATCCGATAAAGAAGCGATGGCGGAGCAACCTAGAGGTGGAGCACCAAATGATAATAATGTCATGGCGAATTGATTCTGTTGTCAAATGATCGCAGTAGGCCCATTAGGGACTATGCATCACCAAACCTCTATGATTTCTTTCTGGGAATCATGAGGCGATAACTTGTAGAAATACAAGTTATTTGTGCTATTTTATTTAGATATTGCAGTTAAAAGAGAGAAAAGTTGCGTCAATTATATGGAAATTGGCTAAGAAATGCAAGAATTATAAATTGTCATCAATACACCCATTGACACCATTGCGATGGTAGAAAAGGATGTTTCTAATCTGTTTTGCAGGAAATCAAGTCACTGTATGCGTTCATGGCTCGAGATAAAAAGAACAACACATCTACGTCCTATTGTGCCCATCATTCGGGAATGAATAGACGATCAACGCAATGACGGCGCATGTGACAATCGATCAATAACTTTGCGATCAATGCAACTTTAACTGCACGTGGTAATAAAAAACAACATCACATGCGGATAAATGATCAAAGATGCAAAAGAGCAATGTAATTATAGAGGATTCAAACACGTGCACAACTGACCATTGTGCATTTCTAATGGGATTGATTCCATAACAGAAGAAATATTCATTCCACCATTTCCGGAGCTGCCATAACAATAAATGGGGTCCACAAGTCAGAGAGTCAAAGCTAAGCCTATAAATAGCCTCTGAAATTCCATTGTAAAATATACTTGATACGGGCATATTTTGATATTTGTATATTGAGAGAGAGACTGATCTGAGTGCTGATCGGAGAAGATCTGGGAAGATTTAACAGACAAGGCCGAAAGGTGAGTCTCAAGGCAAATCCTTTCAAAATCCCATCGTTGAAGCTCTGTACCAAAGTCACTTCTACCAGACAAGCAAACCTGAGAGGGAAGCACTTCTCTTCATCCATTCCATACGCCGACAAGCAAATCCACTGTCCAGATCTGTGTCAAGACGTTGGCACTCTTCTGTATTTTTTTTTATCTCTTCATCATTGATAACTTATAGAAATACAAGTTATTTATACTACTTTATTTAGATATTGCGGTTAAAAGAGAGGAAAGTTGCATCAATTGTATGGAAATTGGCTAAGAAATGCAAGAATTATAAATTATGTCAATACATTCACTGACACTATTTCGATGGTAGAAAAGAATATTTTCAAGTCTTTTTTGCAGGAAATCAAGTCACCGTATGCGTTCATGGCTCAAGAGAAAAAGATTAACGCATCTACGTCGTATTGCACCCATCATTCAGGAATGAATAGACGATCAACGCAATGACGTCGTATGCGACAATCGATCAAGAGCTTTGCGATCAACGCAACTTCAAACGCATGCGGTAACAAGAAAAAAAAAAAAACACCGCATGCGAAAAAATGATCAAAGATGCAAATGAACAATGAAATAGCAAAGGATTTTGACACGTGTACAACTAACCATTGTGCATTTTTTACAGATTGATTGCATAACAAAAGGAATATTTATTCCACCATTTTTCGGAATTTCCATAACAATAAAGTGGGGACCACACGGTAGAGAGTCAGAGCATTCATCTATAAATACCCTCAGAGAATTCACTAAAAATATACTTGATACGAGCCTATTTTGATATTTGTATATTGAGAGAAAGGCTGATTTGAGTGTTGATCGGAGAAGATCTGGGAAGAAAAGAGGCAAGGCCAAGAGGTGAGTCTCAAAGAGAATCATTCCAAATCCCTGCCGTGAAGCTCTGTACTTAGATCAACTCTACCGGTTGAGTAAGCCTGAGAGGGACGCTCATCCTTCCATTCACTCCATCTGGCAAGCGATTCTCCATCTAGATCTGTGTCAAGACGTTGGCACTCTTTTGTATTTGTTTCTATCTCTATCATCAATTGTATTTCATCTTCTTAGTCTAAATCATTCACACTATGTATCAGACGCTTGATTCTATTATTAAATGTCGTGATCATTTTCATCTCCATATTTTTGTCTATTTTCGTTCCTCCATTAATCGCTTTCACCATGATGTTTTCTTAATCCCTTGGTAACTAGAATGAATTAACAAGTAAATTAATTTGTGCTAAAGAAATAAATATGTTTAGCTAAAGCATGCTAGACGACATCTTCACCTGTGAGAGCAGAAGTGAAGATGCCATTCTGATCTGTCGAAAGAAGGTTAGAAGAATGTGTTAACTAAAGCAAGAAGTACTTCCAGAGATGGAAGTAACCTTGCATTCATTACGTTCATCCCTGTTTCACCACAGAGATGTGGGAACATGGCCGATCACCGAGAGGTGTATGCCAAGGGAAAGCAGAACCGTAGTTATATCTTTAACGCAATTAATGAACTTGCGATGTTTATACTAATTATCTTTTCTCTTTTTGTTTCATACATAAAGCCTTGCCACCGCATAACATGATTCTTTATATAATCTTCACAGTCAGTCTCAAACTCGATATCATGTATCATGTAACCTATATCTTGTATCATCATAGCTTAGATTTACTTTTATTGCACTTTATTTTACTGCACAACTCTATTTTATCGTAATTTTACTTTTCCGCATGATTTTACTTTATCACATGTACAAACCTCACTTTTATTAAATTGGAAAATCCCTGGTCGAATATATCACGAATGTAACACAATTAACCTAAAACAATCCATGCTTTCGACCTCGGATCATTCTGAGAAACTTACGGTGGAATTATACTTTGTTTCAATGTAAGGAAACATGTGACAACGCATAGCGTACTACAATCATTTCGTTAATAATGCATACATCTAGAAGTAGTATCGCATATCATTGCATCATCAAATTATGCGTTACAAGTTTATGGCGCCATTGCCGGGGAACTGGTAACGGGGACTTGGACTTGTATCTTGCATTATAATCATCCATACGTTGTATGACATAAGAAGATAAATTTTATGCTTACAATCATCAATTGTATTCATCTTCTTAATCTCCATCATTCACACCATGTAACAGACGCTAAATATTAGTATTGAATGTCATGATCATTTTCATCTCCATCTTTCTGTCTATTTCCGTTCATCCGTAATTTGTTTTCTCCACCATGTTTTCTTAATCCCTTGGTAATTAGCATGAATCTAATAAGTAAATTAATCTATGCTAAAGAAATAAATATGTTTAGTTAAAGCATGCTAGATGACATCTTCATCTGTGAAAGCAGAAGTGAAGATGCCATTCTGCCTGTTGAGAGAAGGTTAGAAGAATGCGTTAACTAAAGCAAGAAGTACTTCCAGAGATGGAAGAAACCTTGTGTTCTTTATGTTCATCCCTGTTTCACCACAAAGATGTGGGAACGCGGCCGATCACCAAGAGGTGTACGCCAAGGGAAAGCGGAACCATAGTTAAGTCTTAACGCAAATAATAACTTGTGATGTTTATACTAGTTATCTCTTCTATTTCTATTTCATACATAAAGACTTGTCACCACATAACACGATCCTTTGTATAATCTTCATAGTCAGTCTTAAACTCGGTATCATGTATCAATATCATGTATATTTTATAATAATAGCTTAGGTTTACTTTTATCATACTTTACTTTATTATCGTAAATTTACTTCACCGCAATTTAAATACCTGTACACACACACAACTTTTATTAATTGATAAAACCCCAGGTCGTATATATCACGAGTGTAACACATTAACTACGCAATCCCTGTGTTCGACCTTGGATCTCTCCGAGAAACTTGCGGTGGAATTATACTTGGTTTCAACGCAAGGAAACTTGTGACAATGCATAGCATACTATCATTAATAACGCATACATCTAGAATTAGTGTCGCATAAAGTTTGAATAAGCATAACACATAATCCACATTCCATTTCCATCCCAAGTCATCAAGTTTATGGCAACATGAGCTTTCTTGATCCATCATTCATCCCGCATGCTCATTTGACGAGCTTTGTAGGCATTTTCAGCACATTCTCCATGCCTGGTGTACTCAAGAAGGACTTAGATTATAGATTTTCTCGTATACACTACGGGACGAGGCAAAGAGGTGGGCTCAGTCCTTAGAGCCAGATTAGTATAACGCATGGGACCAGTTGGTCGAAAGGGTCATGAATAGATTTTTCCCTCCGGCCATCAACACAAGGAAACGGAGGGATGTGTTTAATTTTGAACAAAAGGTTTATGAAACTTTGAGCACCGCCTGGGTGCGTTTCAGATAATTAGTGAAGAGTTGTCTGCATATCGGGATTCCTGATGGAAACTTTTTACAATGGCTTAGACCAACCAACGCAAGCAGTTGCCGATACCTCCGCAGTAGGAGGATTAATGGACAGATCATATATGGAAGCAAAGAGAATCTTGGATTGCTTGTAGCGACATTCAGATGAGTGAATTGATACCGGGCTCGAGCAAAGAGATCTAGAGCAAGAAAGAGCAGAAAGTGTCGATGCGTCAACTGATACAATGAGCTCACTGGTAGAACAAATGACCACAATGACCTTACTCTTCCAGACTACGGCTAATCAAAAAAGACATCTCTCTCAAGGTTCAGGGCAAGTTAATGCATTGACACACGTGGCCACAATGAATTGCGTTCAATGTGGGGAGGGACATCCAGTGGACGTCTGCCCATGGAATCAACAGTTCGTATACTCTGTCTACAATGAACCATTTGGCAACACCTACAACCCTGGTTGGTGGAACCACCAAACTTTAAGTTGGGACGGGAATCACAACCAGGGGAGCCATAGTTTTCATCAGAACAGTTATCAAGGGAATCGAGGCAACTCTCTGGTCTTCATTAAACCTGTCTCTTATACACATCTAGATGTGTATAAGAGACAGCATTAAACCGGACCATAGCCCAGGTAATTCTCAAAGTATACCACCCTATAACCAATCGTTCTTATATGATACCTCTTACAGTACCTCGTCTCTAGAGATGTCATTGAAACTCTATATCGAAAAGAGTGAGTCAATTAGACAATCGCAAGCTGCCTCCCTTAGAGATTTGGAAGAGCAGATTGAACAACTTGCGATTGAGTTGAAGAATAAAGCACCTGGTACTAGTTCAGGAGCATCGAGGCCACGAGGTAAAGAGCAATGTCAAGCAGTGATATTGAGAAGTGGTAAAACAACAGCCCCTGTGCCACCAGTACTAGATTCAATAATAAAACCAGTAGTTTAACTGTTGATGATGATCAATCAACCAATAGTGGAAAAATTACCAGTTCAGAAGTATGTACATCTACAAGAGATGAAGCTCAGAAAGACTTGAATTCTATATCAACGCAACCTCTTGTTAATAAAACATAGCAAGAACAGGACCTCAACGAACAGCCAACTAAATAAGAAGTACGGTGGGATCCTCTACCTTTCCTGTCTAGGCTGAAGAAGAAAGATTATAATAAGCAATTTCAGAGGTTCCTGGACGTTCTCTGATAACTACACTTTAATATTACCTTAATAGAAGCTTTGGAACAGATGCCGAGCTATGTAAAATTCCTTAAGGATATTCTGGCTAACAAGAGAAAGATCGAGGAAATGAAACAGTTGCGTTAACATATGAATGTAGTGCGCTGTTTCAAAACAATATTCCCACCAAAATGAAGGATCCTGGGAGTTTCACATTTCCCTGCTCAATAGGAGGGAAGAAGGTCAGAAACACACTGTGGGATTTATTGGCGAATATAAACCTAATGCCATTTTTGGTCTTCAAGAATCTGAATATCGGCAACGCAAGACCAACCACGATTACATTACAGTTGACCGATAGATCGATAACACATCCCAAGGGAAAAATAGAGGATGTACTCGTGCAAGTGGATAAGTTTATCTTCTTGGTGAACTTTATCATATTGGATTACGAAGCTGACAGAGAAGTGCCTATCATCTTGGGTCACCTATTTCTCGCAACAGGGTGAGCGCTGATCGATGTACAAAAAGGAGAACTCACCATCAGGGTTGACGATCAACAAGTGAAGTTCAACGTTTTCAATGCGTTGAAATACACAAGTGTTATGGAGAATTGCCAATATGTTAAGGAATTGTGGGAAGGACCTTGGCACGAGCCCCTAGAAGAATTGAAGGAAGAAGATTTTGGAATTGGCGCAATGTGAGAGGAAAATTGCGCTGCAATTCAATTTGAATCAAATTTTGAACCACTTAAGTTATCTGAACGAACATCGCAACGCACTAAGCCATCCTCGGAGGAACCACCCATGCTAGAGTTGAAGCTATTGCCTGTGCACCTCAAGTATGCTTACTTATGAGGTAACAACACGTTACCGGTTATCATTTCTGCCTCGCTGAGTAAGGAGAAGGAAGATGCACTTGTCCAGATCCTGAGAAACAATGCAAAGGCTTTAGGATAGACCTTGGCAGACATTCGATGAATCAGTCCCTTATATTGCATTCACAAGATTCGTTTGGAAGAAGGAAAAACGAGATCGATAGAAAGGCAACGTCACTTGAACCCTGCCATAAGGGAGGTCGTGAAGAAAGAAATAGTGAAGTGGCTGGATGCAAGCGTCATTTACCCGATATCTAATAGCAGCTGGGTAAGCCCAGTGTAGTGTGTTTCGAAGAAAGGGGGGATGATAGTCGTCGTAAATGACAAGAATGAATTAATTCCCACAAAGACAACCACGGGGTGGAGAATCTGTATGGATTATCGCAAGTTAAATTTGGCCACTAAAACGGACCACTTCCCACTCCCGTTTATTGATCAGATGTTAGACAGACTTGCTGGGAATGAATTCTTCTATTTTCTTGATGGCTATTCAAGGTACAACCAAATTGCAATTGTGCTGAAGGATCAAGATAAGACAACTTCACGTGCCCATTTGGTATGTTTGCATTTTGTCATATGCCATTTGAACTCTGCAATGCACTAGGTACTTTCCAACGATGTATGATGGTGATATTTTCAGATTACTTGGAGGAGTCAGTCGAGGTATTCATGGACGATTTTTCAGTTTTCGGCAATAATTATGACTCCTGTTTATCTAACCTTGAGAAAGTCTTGAAGAGATGTGTGGAAACGAATCTTGTTCTGAATTGAGGAAAATGCCACTTTATGGTTGAAGAAGGAATTGTACTGGGTCATAAATTCTCGAAGGCAATGCAATTTCCAAGCTACCCCCACCAGTGAACATAAAAACACTTAGGAGCTTTCTGGGACACGCTTGGTTTTATCGAAGATTTATTCACAACTTCTCCCAGATCGCAAGGCCCCTAAGTGCGCTCCTTGAAGCTGACTGTGAATATAATTTTGATGATGCATGCACTGAAGCATTCAACACATTGAAAGATGCACTCATCACCGCACTCATTCTGATTATGCCAGATTGGACGCAACCATTTTCGTTGATGTGTGATGCTAGCAGATATGCAGTGGGCACAGTGTTGAGTCGGTGCAAGGACAAGGTATTGCATCCTATCTCGAGTAAAATGTTGAATGATGCGCAGGAGAATTATATAACCACAGAGAAGGAAATGCTCGCAATGGTATTTACACTGGAGAACTTCCACCAGTACTTAATCGAAACAAACGTTGTGGTGTATACTGATCACTCTATGATCAAATATCTGATGACAAAGAAGGATGCAAAACCAAGGCTGATACGGTGGGTGTTGCTTCTGCAAGATTTTGACCTAGAAAATCAAATATCAGAAGGGCACCGAGAACCAAGTCGCTGATCATTTGTCAAGATTGGAAAATTGCGAGGTTCAAGGGAAAGAAAAAGATATTAAAGAACGATTCCCTGATGAGCTGCTGATGTCAGTGGGCATTAATGTTCCATGGTATGCGGACATTGTGAACTTCATAGTTTGCGGCCAAGTACCAGAGGAATATACTTACCAGCAGAAGAAGAAACTAAGACATGACGTCAAATTTTATTTCTCGGATGACTCATTCCTATATCGACTTGGGCTTGATCACATTCTACGTCGATGCATTCCTGGGCATGAAGTCAAGCACATTCTGGAGCTTTGTCATGAATCCCCTTACGAAGGACACTTTGAGGGGCAGCGAACCGCCGTAAAGGTCCTACAGAGTGGCTATTTCTGCCCAACACTGTTTAAGGATGCCCATGCCCACGTTGTTTAGTGTGACAGATGCCAGAGAATGGGGAATATGTCTAAAAGAAATGAAATGTCGTTGACGTCAATCTTGGAAGTTGAATTATTTGATGTATGGGGAATCGACTTTATGGGCCCATTTCCACCATCAGAAGGCATTACTACATCCACGTCGCAGTTGATTACGTATCAAAATGGGTTGAGGCCATTGCATGTGCCAAGAATGATGCGACCACAATGGCGAAGTTTCTCAAGAAGAATATCTTTGCGCGATATGGAACGCTGCAAGCCTTAATCAGCGATGAGAGCTCTCACTTTATCAACTGCACAATCACCAACCTGTTGACTAAATTTAACGTCAGCCATAGAGTTGCAACTGCTTATCACACACAAACTAACGGGCAGGCAGAGATTTCTAACCGAGAGATCAAAACTATCTTGGAGAAGGTAGTCAGTACCTCCAAGAAGGATTGGTAACTCAAGCTTGATGAAGCACTGTGGGCATATAGGAATGCCTGTCTCTTATACACATCTAGATGTGTATAAGAGACAGGGGCAGGAAGAAATTTCTAACCGAGAGATCAAAACTATCTTGGAGAAGGTAGTCAGTACCTCCAAGAAGGATTGGTAACTCAAGCTTGATGAAGCACTGTGGGCATATAGGATTGCCTAAAACTCCAATTAGCATGTCCCCATATGCCCTGGTCTTTGGAAAAGCTTTCCATCTGCCGCTCGAGTTGGAAAATAAGGCGATGTGGGCATGCAAGAAGCTAAAATTTGATTTAGCAAGTGTGGGGAAAGTCCGAAAGCTGTAACTAAACCAGCTAGTTGAATGGCGAAGGACGCCTACAAAAATGCCAAGATTTATAAGGAAAGAACCAAAAAGTGGCATGACGACTGCTTAAACAACCGAACATTCGTCGAAGGCCAACAAGTATTATTGTTTAATGCATGTTTGCGATTGTTTCCACGGAAGTTGAAGTCCCACTGATTTGGGCCATTCCGAATCAAAACTATCTTTCCCCACGGCGCGGTGGAACTGATAACTGAAGATGGAAACAATGCATTTAAAGTCAATGGACAATGGAATAAGCCTTACTATGGAGGTGACATTGATCGACGCATGGACACCATTGACTTGGGCAAGTAGGATTAACCGCTTGTGGGGGATGCTATTGCGGTAACTCTGAAAACTTCTTCCAATTAGCATCCTTATATCTATGTTTAATCGATTTCTTTAAAACTTTCATTTATTGCTTTCTAAAATTGCGTTATTTACTGCTCATTAGAATTAGCTTTTAATTCTTTCTGTATTTTCCATCAATTTAATTCATTAGTATCTTTCCATGTCATGTTTAATTCCTTTAAGTCATAGGCATTAGTAGCGATGTTCTTAAAATATTTGAATGATTGGAAGAAAAGTTGAACATCGTAAAGTCTTTTCGACTTGCGTTATTGATGAATTAAAAAGAAAAATAAAAATTGGTATGTAACGCGATGATGGGTGCATTTCATGATAACAAAAACACTTTGTGTCCATTACACCCAAATGCATTGTGTTGAGGGGTGTGTTGCGCACGTATATGTTCTTTGCCCGTCCTTAACAAAAATGCACTATGTTGAGGTAGTGTTGCACTGGTAGCAATACCGTGCGCCCGGTCCTCCAGAAATGTGTCAGGTTAAGGGGTATGTTGCAGGAATACATGCGTTGTTGCCCGTCCTCAGTAAAAAAAAATTGATTTTCATTAATGGAAGCGCGGTGTTAATTTTTTAATCGTGCACCCGTTTGAATCAAATTCAAAAGATAACTTCATTTATTATTTTTCTATGTTTAGCTAAATTCTTTGATCCTTTGTACAGCCAAAAATTTTTGTATTGCATTAATTGTAATTACTTGTATACTTAGTTAATTTTCAATACAACTGAGTAGCAATTCTCTCTATATGCCTGTGCCTCTTCTTTATCATCCTTTGTTAACTTTGCGATGTTCTTAATCTTTCTTTTTGTGTTTTTCATTGGGTTGCTATGATGTATAATATGCATACACTTAGAAACATTTCCCACACTTTGTATTTTGAGGACAAGCATATATCTAAATTTGGGGGTGTGATAACTTGTAGAAATACAAGTTATTTATGCTGCTTTATTTAGATATTGCAGTTAAAAGAGAGAAAAGTTGTGTCAATTGTATGGAAATTGGCTAAGAAATGCAAGAATTATAAATTGTCGTCAATACACCCACTGACACCATTGCGATGGTAGAAAAGGATGTTTCCAGTCTGTTTTGCAGGAAATCAAGTCACCGTATGCGTTCATGACTCAAGATAAAAAGAACAATGCATCTACGTCGCATTGCGCCCATCATTCAGGAATGAATAGACGATCAATGCAATGACGGCACATACGACAATCGATTAAGAGCTTTGCGATCAACGCAACTTTAACCGCATGCGGTAATAAAAAACAACACTGCATGCGGACAAACGATCGAAGATGCAAAAGAGCAACGCAATTGTGGAGGATTCAAACACGTGTACAACTGACTGTTGTGCATTTCTGACAGGATTGATTGCGTAACAGAAGGAATATTCATTCCACCATTTTTGAAGCTGCCATAACAATAAAGTAGGGTCCACAAGTCAGAGAGTCAAAGCTGAGCCCATAAATAGCCTCTGAAATTCCATTGAAAAATATACTTGATACAGACATATTTTGATATTTGTATATTGAGAGAGAGAGACAGGTCTAAGTGCTCATTGGAGAAGATCTTGGAAGATTTAAGAGATAAGGTCGAGAGGTGAATCTCAGGGCAAATCCTTTCAAATCCCCGCCGTTGAAGCTTTGTACTAAAGTCACTTCTACCAGACGAGCAAGCCTGAGAGGGAAGCTTTTCTCTTCATCCATTCCATACACCGACAATCAAATCCACCATCCAGATCTGTGTCAAGACGTTGGCATTCTTCTGTATTTGTTTCTATCTCTTCATCAGCGATTGTATTCATCTTATTAATCTCTATCATTCACATTATGTATCAGACACTAAATATTGGTATTGAATGTCATGATCATTTTCATCTCCATCTTTCTGTCTATTTCCGTTCATCCATAATTAGTTTTCTCCACGATGTTTTCTTAATCCTTGGTAATTAGCATGAATCTAATAAGTAAATTAATCTGTGCTAAAGAAATAAATATTTTTAGCTAAAGCATGCTAGACATCATCTTCACCTGTGAGAGCAGAAGTGAAGATGCCATTCTGCCTATCGAGAGAAGGTTAGAAGAATGCGTTAACTAAAGCAAGAAGTACTTCCAGAGATGGAAGCAACCTTGCCTTCATTACATTCATCCTTGTTTCATCACAGAGATTTGGGAATGCGACCGATCACCAAGAGGTCTACGCCAAAGGAAAGCGGAACCATAGTTGTCTTTAATGCAATTAATAACTTGTAATGTTTATACTAGTTGTCTTTTCTATTTCTGTTTCATACATAAAGACTTGCCACCGCATAACATGATCCTTTGTATAATCTTCATAGTTAGTCTCAAACTCGGTATCATGTATCAGTATCCTATATCTTGTATCATAATAGCTTAGGTTTACTTTTATCGCACTTTACTTTATTATCGCAACTTTACTTTACTGCATAATTTTACTTTACCTCAATTTAAATACCTGTACACACATTCAACTTTTATTTATTCAACATACCCCAGGTCGCATATATCATAAATGTAATGCATTAACTAAGCAATCCCTGTGTTCGACCTCAGATCTCTCCGAGAAACTTGCGGTGGAATTATACTTGGTTTCAATGCAAGGAAACTTGTGACAACGCATAGCATATTACAACCATTTCATTTATAACGCATACATCTAGAAGTAGTATCACATAAAGTCTGAATAAGCATTACACATCATCCACATTCCATTTCCATTCCAAGTCATCATGGTTTTTGCAACATGAGCTTGTTTGATCCATCATTCATCCCCATCCACATGCTTATTTAGAATCATCGCATCATCACATTCCATGCGCGTACACGAGGCCTGCTCTCAATGGAAGTAGATTCGAGATGAAATCGGTTATGCTGCAGATGATCCAGACTGCAGGACAATTCGAAGGAAGGCGTGGCGAGGATCCCCACGCCCACCTCTGAAGTTTTATTAAAAATCTGCAATACTTTTTTTATCCTGAACATCTCTGCTGAAGAAGTTCGACTAACGTTGTTCCCATTTTCTCTCTGTAATCAGGCTAGGAAATGGGCTTATTCGCTCGAACCAAGAGAGATTACTCTTGGGAGCATGTAGTGGAGAAATTCATGAAAAAGTATTTTCTACCTACCGAGAACGCAAGATGAAGAAAGCTTATTACTAATTTTTAACAAGATGTAGATGAATCGCTCAACGATGCTTGGGCGAGGTTTAAAAGATTGGTCTGGGATTGTCCGCATAATGGGCTACAAGACTGTCTTCAAATGGAAATTTTCTATCACGGTTTGAATCCCGCTTCATAGACCGTTGCTAATGAGGCAGCCGCTGGTGGTTTGCTTGACAAAACATACGATGAGGAGAAGAATATCCTGGACCGCATCTCTAAGAACCATGAAGACTGAAGGTAGAGTGACTAGAGATTAAGACTAAAGATTCTAATGCAAATAACGGTGCCATTGTTTCATTACAAAATCAAATGACAGAAATGATGAATTTGATTCAAGGAATGGCGATCAGTAGCCCAATACCGCAAGGTGGGCAAATGAATGCAATAAGTCAAAACACTGCAAGGTGTGCGACTTGCGATGATTGGCATGTGTTAGAAGATTGCCCGCAAAATCCACAGTATATATATTTTGTAAAGAATAATCCCTTTTTAAACACTTACAACCTTGGGTGGAGAAACCACCCCAATTTTTTTTGGAAGAATCAACAACAAAATTTTCAATCTGTGGCGCAAAAAGAAGGGCCACCAGGATTCTTCCAATGCAACAACAGTCAGTAGAGCAACCAAGCAAGTAGCTCACAACAACCAACGTAATCTTCTTCTCTAGAGAGCATATTGAAGTAATATATAAAGAAAAATGAGACAGTGTTTCAAAGTCAGGCTACGTCCATCCACAACCTCGAATTGCAAATGGACCAGATTGCGAGTGAGCTAAAGAGTCGACCACAAGTGGCGTTGCCAAGTTCAACCGAGCTTCCACGCAACCCAAGGGGATAGGTAAGGAGCAATGTCAGGTTGTGACATTGCGTAGTGGAAAGATTGTGGAGGGAGAAAAGAAGGATCAGAGTAGAATAACTTCCATTGCAACTAAGCCTGAGATTGCGGTAACACAAGAAGAAGAAAGAGAAAATGAAGCAGTAGAACCTGAGGTTGCGTCAACCTCAAATTCAAATGAAACGGGAATCGTGAAAGTCTATGTTAACATTCCTTTCTTACCATCTTTCCCTCAGAGGCTAAGAAAGAAGAAAAACGAAGAGGTACAGTACCAACGCTTCTTATCTATGTTAAAGCATATACATGTTAACATTCCTTTTAGTGAAGCGATTGAGGAAATGCTTGCCTATGCCAAGTTTCTGAACGACATGGTAACTAAGAAGAGAGGCACTGGAAAATTTTCCACGGTGGCTTTAACGCAAAGTTCCAAATCCATTATCCCACCGAAGATGAGCGATTCTGGGAGCTTCACTATTCCTTGCTCTATAGGATGACTCTATATTGGGCAAGCACTGTGTGACTTAGTGGCCAGCATAAATTTGATGCCGCTGTCAATCTTTAGAAAATTAAATGTGGGGCAACTTATGCCCACATCAGTGACTCTCCAATTGGCTGACAGATCTCTGGTTCATCCTGAAGGTAAGGTGAAGGATGTGCAGATCACGATTGATAAATTTATTTTGCCAGCTGACTTCATCATTCTAGACTATGAGGCTGACAAAGATGTGCCCATAATTTTGGGGCGACCTTTCCTATCAGTGGGTCGTGCTCAAATTGATGCGCACAAAGGAGAAATCATGCTGAGTATAAACAGACAGAAGCTCAAATTTAATATAATTCATGCCATGAAATTCCTGGATGAGGAAGACCTACAAGATTCTGATGATGACTTGAATTTGATTGAAGAAGGAAAGTATGATGAAGATTGTGAAGAAGAGTATGTCAATGCATCCGTAGCTGCCTGCAATGCGATCGTAGCAAAAACAAACAGAGAAAAAGAAATGATCGCAAAGTAAGAAGAAGAGCCAAAAGAAGAAAGAAAAACAATGCAACCTTCCCTCGTGGAACCACCAACACTTTAACTGAAGACCCTACCAACACATTTGAAGTACGCATTTCTGGGGCAGAATGAGAAGCTGCCAGTGATAATTTCCTCTACGCTCAACGAAGATCAAGAGAATGCATTGATAAGCATTCTCAAGAAACATGTGCGAGCAATTGGCTGGACGCTCGCTTACACTAGAGGAATTAGCCCCGCGTACTACATGCACCACATTCTTCTTGAGGATGACCACAAAACAACAATTGAAAATCAACGCAGGCTTAACCCTGCAATGAAGGAGGTCATCAAGAAGGAGATTATCAAGTGGTTGGATGCAGGCATTATCTATCCCATTGTAGATAGCATGTGGGTCAGCCCCGTGCACTGCGTGCCAAAGAAGGGCGAAATGACGATAGTCCCAAATGAGAACAATGAATTAATAGCATAAAGAACCATCATTGGATGGCGCATATGTACGGACTACTGCAAATTGAATGCAGCCACAAAGAAAGATGACTTCCCTCTGCTATTCATTGATCAAATGTTAGACAGACTAGCAGGGAATGATTTTTACTGCTTCTTGGATAGGTATGCCGGATAAAATCAAATCATGAAACCTTCTGAAGATCAAGACAAGAGCACATTCATCTGCCCATATCGTACATTTGATTTTTGCCGCATGTCGTTTGGCCTCTACAATGCGTCGAGCACGTTCCAGAGGTGTATGATGGCGATCTTTTCAGATTTTCTCGAGGACTAGTGGAAATATTTATGGATGACTTCTCCATTTATGGGAACACTTATGAAGTCTGCCTGGCCAATTTGGAGAAAATTCTGAAAAGATGTGAAAAGATGAACCTGGTGCTCAACTTGGAAAATGTCACTTCATGGTGAAAGAGGGTATAGTGTTGGGACACAAGGTCTTCCGAGAAGGGTTGGAGGTGGACAAAGCAAAGATTGAAGCAATTGAAAAACTCCCAACTCCAACCAGCGTGAAGGTTATGTGAAGCTTCTTGGGGTATGTTGGATTCTATAGACGATTTGTTAAGGACTTTTCTAAGATAGCACGACCACTGAATGTGTTATTAGAAGCGGACAGAAAATTTAAGTTTGACAAAAATTTCCTCAACGCATTCAGAGTTTTAAAAGATGCACTGATTACCGCGCCTATCTTGATTGCGCCAGATTGGACAATGCCATTTGAAATCATGTGCGACGCAAGCGGGTATGCGATGGGGGCTGCATTAACGCAAAAGAAGAAAACTATGTTGCACCCTATCGCATATGCGAGTAAAACTCTAAACCTTGCTCAAATAAATTATACCAATACTGAAAAATAACTCTTGGCTGTGACTTTTTCGTTGGAGAAATTCAGGGCATATTTGTTGGGAACAAAGGTATTCATTCACACTGATCACTCGACAATGAAATATTTAATGAAAAAAAAGATGCAAAACCGAGGTTGATCAGGTGGGTTCTCCTCCTTCAAGAATTTGATATCCAGGTAATTGATCAGAAGGGGATAGAAAATCAAGTTGCGAATCATTTGTCCAGATTGGAAAACCTCGAGGTTGACCACAATGAATCTGAGGTGAGTGCTGAGTTTCCGGATGAGCAGTTGTTCCACATAGAAGAATTGCCTTGGTATGCAGACATCATTAATTATTTGGTTTGTGAACAATTCCCTGAAGATTACACCTACCATCAACAGAAGAAGCTCAAAAATGAATGCAGACACTATTATTGGGATGAGCCAAATCTGTATAAAAGAGGTGCAGACCAAATCATTCGATTATGTGTACCAGATGCTACTTAACAATGCATATTGTCACAATGCTACGACTCACCATATGGTAGGCACTTTAGAGGGCAATGTACTGCAGCCAAAATTTTGCAAAGTGGATTCTTTTGGCCTTCATTATTTAAGGATGCTGCCGACTACACAATGACATGTGATTAGTGTCAACGTATAGGCAACACTTCATGGAAGAACGCAATGCCAATGAACACTATCTTGGAGTTGGAACTATTTGACCTATAGGGGATTGATTTCATGGGACCATTCCCTCCTTCGAATGGTAAGCACTATATTTTATTAGCCATCGACTATGTCTCTAAGTGGGTAGAGGCAACAACATGTGCCGCAAGTGATGCAACATTAGTCTCCCAATTCCTGAAGAAAAATATTTTCACTTGTTTTGGCACTCCCCGTGCCATCATAAGTGATGAAGGATCGCACTTTGTCAATCACAATGTTAAGGAGCTGTTGTACAAGTACAATATCCTCCACAAAGTGGCCACCGTATACCATCCACAAACGAATGGCCAAGCTGAAGTATCCAATCGAGAAATTAAATTGATACTTGAGAAGGTAGTAAAGCCTTCACGAAAAGACTGGGCAACAAAGCTTGACAAGGCATTGTAGGTATACCAGACCGCATTTAAAACACCCATAGGGATGTCCCCCTATGCACTGGTATTTGGTAAGGCATGTCACTTGCCTTTGAAGTTGGAATATAAGGCACTGTGGGCGGTAAAGAAGCTGAATTTTGATTTGAAGAAAGCTGGGGAAGTGCGGAAAATGCAACTAGTCGAGCTAGAAGAATGGAGGAACAACGCATATGAAAATGCGAATATTTATAAAGAGCACACCAAGCGCTGGCATGGTGAACGCATATGCGGTAAGAACCTCCAAGTTAGGCAAAAAGTCTTGCTTTTCAATTCACATTTGCGACTCTTCCCGAGAAAGCTAAAGTCACGTTGGTCCGGACCGTTCATAATTCGACAAGTACTTCTGCATGGCGCGGTGGAATTATCAAATGACGACAGAACCAACATATTCAAAGTCAATAGGCAGCGAGTAAAGGCATACCATGGAGAAGACTAGCATCGCCAAGTCGACTCCGTGGAACTAAGAAACTTTGAATGAAGAAGGAAGTAGGTGGTCCCTGCGTTATCAAATGATCGTAACTTATCAGGGATGCAAGTTTTGGGAAACCTCAAGTCTTCAACTCTTTTCTCCACTACTCGAAAATTTCACTATCTTTTCAATTCTGATTTATCCTTCCTTTACTCAACACTATCGTTATTCTACAAAAAAAAAAAAAAGAAAAAAGAAAAGAAAAAAAATTTGCGATAATGATTTTTATTTGTTTTAAATAATTTGACCCTCTCTTTGTTTTTCTTACAACGATCGAGGCACTGGATTGCAGAAATGTTACGCGAGAGAAGCACTTATTTTATCAATCACTGCAACCCCAAAGAAGAGAATGCCCACAAAAGATGGATGCGTCAATACAATGCGGGCAAGAAGCGCAAAATTTGGGGGTGTACTCTTCCTTATCTTTTTTCCAATTTTGCGCTATCTACATTGCATTTTAATCTTCGAAGTTTTATCACCGCATCCTCTTTAATTACCGCAATCATTTGACATAGATAAATTTAGTGATACACGCATTCTATTTCTTATCCAAGTATGATTTTCAATGATGAAAATTATGCTTCTATTTCTTTCGTATACACTAGAGTCACTTAGTCCTTAAAATAGTCACCTCATGAAATATTTCTCGAAGGTGTTTGCTAGCTTTTTCTTTCAACTTTCTTTACACAATGCATTCTATGGACCATCGCATGACTTATTTTAATCTTTTTGGCAATGAGGACATTGTGTCGCATTTAAATTTGGGGGTGATGTATTTATTTTTTTTTATTTTCGACGCATGGCTTACTCTTTTATAAAAAAAAAAAAAAAAAACATTTTTTGAGAATAACAACTCCACTGTCAATGCAATGGGAAACCCATGTTGATAAGAGTTAAATTGTTAAAGGCACTTAACCCATAGTTGATATCCCGCATGACCACGTGGGGGCAAGCCAAAACGAAGGCAAGGCACTCGGATTAGTGCAAGGTCAGAGAAAAAAATAGTAAATGAAAAAAAAAAATTTGTGCAAGGATAAATCAATTTGACACTCCTGGAAGAAAATTTTCTTTTGAAATAAATCATGTGATGTTCCAGAATTAGTAAAGTCCTTTGAAAGTTTAGCTTGAAATCCCTAAGTCTTAGAAATATTTAAGAAGAGACTTGAAATAAGACTTAAGAAAATTCTAGTATATAGGATTTGAATGAAGTATCCTTGAGGAATCTAGGAAAAAGAACTTTGCGGTAGACTTGCTAAAGCAAGTCTTTAGCCTTAGTGCTTGAAGGACAAGCATTTGTTTAAATTTGGGGATGTGGATAACGGGCAAAAAATGCACGTTATCATAGTGCTAAGTTATTAAAACAATGTTGGAGCTGCGTTGATAAAATATGTTAAGTTGTGTTCCATTAAGCATAAATTCTATAATATTGCGGGTCGCATGCGTTCAGCGCATTAGAACTATTGATTTTTGTATTTTTGTGCAGAATAATGCGTTAACGTAATGCAAGAGATTGCAATCATAGGAAAAGTTATCAGTCAAGCGCAACTTTACAGCAAAACTTTGAGTTGATCGTGCTCGCAAACATTCGCCCGAGAAGGATCGCCGCAACTTAGTCAGCACAACATGGTAGCCGCATCTGGGTGAAAGGATAATTAAGAGCGATGGGACAGAAAGCTGATGACAGTCGAATTCAAATTAAGTTGGCAACCGATAATGGTCACGAAGTACACTCAGCTTTATCAGTGACAATCATTCGGCGCATCAATCAGGAATTAAAGTTGTCCCATCTATACAACCAAGAGAGAGAAGCTGCCTTTAACCATTGATGCCCTATAAATACCAAGTGCATTCTCAGAAAAAGGGTTGTTAGTTAACAAGTTCACTAGTTGCTTCTGTTCATAGTTTTCTTTTCCATTTTATGGCGGAGCAAGAGAAGAGTGGTGGCATCGGAGATCACTCAGGGCAACTCGATAGAGAACCTTGGGGCGTAAGAGTAGAAAGCGGGCCAACTCTCGCGAGAGCGGGAATATCTTTAGAGCACGAGTAGAAACAGTGTAAATGACTTGCAGTAAGAAATTGCTACCAGGCTCTTTAATATACTTGCATTTTTATTTTGTACTTTATCTTCATATCTATTCAATGGAAGTTCTATTTCTACATCTGCTTACTCTCTTAATACGCATGAGTAGCTAAACTAGTTGAATGGATTGAGAAAAACTAAGCTAGCATGACCTAGGAAGTTCATTGCTTGCGATTGTCTTGTTTTATGCTGTGCAAAATACCCTTTAGAGTTACTCGAGAGAGAATGTAAAGAAAGAACCTAATGTTTCGAGAGAGCTAGGTTAGAATCTGGACTCGAAAGAGATAGATTAGGCTTGGATAAACAAGAGATAGGGACTTAGAGATAAGCTCTGTTTGTCAGCTTGCGTTGCATGCATCCTAATAATAGGAATGATAGTATGTGTTTGCATATTTGTGTGAATGTCATGTTGTCATCGCATAAATAGAGATAGAGGTTTATGTGTAAACCCTGTAGACTTATCGCATATTTATCACATGCATTCTAGCCTTAGAAGCCGTAGCATTCACATCGAGATCTGGTTTACTATTGTATGCATGTTGCATGATCGCAAAGCATGAACGCATTCTAGAGAGTGTTAGCCAAAATTTTTCTCAACCCATTCACCGCATATTCATCGTATTTCCCATTACCAACTCTTTTCAAACTCCACTGCATTCGTTATTTATTTTTATCAACGAAAACGAAAAACCTAACGATTTATTTTATTTAATTTGTTACCGCAAGTCTTCATAAAAATCACCAACGCAACTATTTTCACAAGTCCCTGTGTTCGACCCTGGACTTACCAGGAAACTCAGGGGGATTTACACTTGAATTCCGCTGGGGAAACTTGAGTGCACAATGCAATTCCATCAACGCATCTCATCCATATTTCCATTCAATAAATTAACGCATCAGTTACATATCTAAGATTGATTGGATTGGTACATTATGAGGTAAAGGATGAGTTTGAAGAAGGAAAATGATTAAGTATGGAAACTTAGCTCTCAGTACTTATTATTTTGGCCTTACAAAAAAATTATAGCTAAGTATTGGTCTTGCTGAAGGGTGCTAGAGCATCGAGTGAGCGCAAGGCAAGCATCAAGTAAATGTTGTCGAGCATCGAGTATAATTAATCGAGGAAGGGTCGAGCATCGAGTAAAGGTTACCGAGTGATGAGTATAAGTGATCGAGGAAGGGGTCGAGCATCGAGGGTGAACGAGGAAAGGTCGCGCATTGAGTACGAGTGATCGAGTAAAGAGCATGCATCGCGCAAGCTCCCAACGCCGAGTTCCCCCATCGAGTATCGGGTCCTTCCATCAAGCATTTGATAGAGAGTCACGGAATTCTCCATTGAGTAAGGATATTTCTCCATCGAATTTTTCCAGCGAGGATCGAGTTACTCGAAACACTCAATTTTAAACGCTAAGTTTTAAAATTCTCTTTTAGTTACCCAGACAGATGGCTCAATCTGAACCCTTAATCTTCACTAGTGGGTGAGGTGGCTTAAGGAGATTTCATGTAAAGGGCTGAACAATGGTATAAAAAGGAAGAGAACTTCAAGGGCTCGTTTTGGACCTTTTGCTGGAATAAACTAGATGACAGCCAAGTAGGTGCTGTCAATCCCATGAGCAATTTGAATGCCTATAAATAGGGAGTTGGGATTTCATTTTCAAATCACACAAAAATCATAAATTTCGTAGATAAAGTCGAGGGCAATGAGGGTTTAGAGGAATGTGTCAAATTTGAACGAGGAGATCTTCCAATCTACTCTTGTATTTGGAGTGATTCCAAATCCATCTAAAAGCTTTGGAAGTCTAGTTTTCAAAGTATGGCTGCTGGAGGAAAAAGCTCTAAGGAATTGGGCTGGATAATGAGAAAAGATAGAGGGGTCCAGCTATCGGGTAAGCTGAGCCAGTCTTGATGTTTTGATGCTTCCGGCTAAACCATGAAAAGTTATGAGCTAAGATTTTATGGTAAACTTCTTAGAATAGTTTTGTAGAAGGAAGTATCTCAAAATAAGGTTTAGAACTATGAGTAATCTAAGCTGTAAATTGGATCTGGATTCTAGGGGTAAAAAGTGAGACTGAGGTAGAAAAGGGAACTATTAGAAAGGCTCCTAAGAAATTAAGGCGAATGTTATAGTTTTGATAGTTAACATATGTTGTAATGTTATAGTTTTGATTGTTAACATATGTTGTGAGTGTTATAGTTTTGATTGTTAACATATGTTGTGAGTGTTATAGTTTTGATAGTTAACATATGTCGTGAATGTTATAGCTTTGATAATTAACACATAGTGTGAGTGTTATAGCGTTATAGGTTCGATATATCGTGAGTGTTAGGTTGCTTTGATAGTAAATGCATATTGTGAGTATTCATTTAGCTTTATACTTTGATATTGGAATATATGCATCTGTAGATGCAAATTACATGCTTTGGTAATATGATGTTGCCATGATATTGTTTGTGTGTGATTATGGAAACTGCGATTATGCCTGGGATGTGGTTAGCATGCTTAATAAAAGGTGCTTGGCAGGAAAAATTGGTCGGCGGGAAATAATTGGTCGGCTTCGGTCGACGGAAAATAATAGTCGGTGACGACCAGTAGGAAATATGGTCAAGTACCTAAGCATGACTAGCGGGATAAATAAAATGGTTGATGTGCACATTGGCAGGAATTGGGTCATAGGAGGGTTTCCATAGGTGATTGTATTGATTGATGATATGATATGCATGCCACGTGTAGCATTTTGGAATAAAGGTTAATCATTGCATGAATAAATCCATGATCATGCATGGGTATACTGTGATTATTATTATGTGATTGATTTCCCAAAAATGATGATTTTCAAAATGAATTTCATCTTAAAAAGAACCACTCACTTGGCTTAGTAGCTCACACTCTTCAAAATGTTTTCTTAATCCCCCCCCCCTCCGTCAGGTAGCGGAAGATGAGGATGAGGCGTTCAAGGGTGCTTCTAAGGTCAAGGTCTGCCACGTGCCCGAATTACACTTCTGGAGGGTTTTTTATGGTTGTCGTTGTAAACATTGTTGTTAAGTCCTTAAGTTGTATAAACGTTATATCATTGATGTAATAAAAAGATGGGCCTACTTAATCTGTTATAGTTTATCTCCATGACTTAATCATTCCGCTGTGTATAAGTTATAGTATAGTATCAGAGTTGTTATTCCGCAAGAATCATTAGGCAGTAAGTGTCAGCCCAAGGGTTGATAACTGCTGCGGTCGCATCCTTCTTCCAGGTTGAGAAAGTGGTCTAGGGCTGGGGGTGTGACAGTTGGCCACTTGGTGAGAAGGAGATCACAACAAGTAGATGTGTGCAGGAGGTACCTACTTGAGAGGCATCCCACGCAAGCATGCCTAAGATTGCAGTGATGCCAACACCATGTGGATTCACCGAGTAAGGTTATTATCGTCCTTTGGACTACAAGCCTCACCATTTTTGGCGGGGGGAGTTTTTTGACCATGGATACTCTTGATGGCAATAGAGCTTTGGCGGCCAAGATTTCACAGCATCACACTAGTTGACTCATGCTTAGTCTTCAGGGTCAGGTATGTCTTTAGAGGTTTTGGTTATGAAGCTTACTGACAGATCTTTTAAGTTTAAGTAGGATAATCTCTGTAGCAAGTAAGAGTTTGAATTCATCCAGCAGGAGAGTTTTTGCCCCGAGGCAGAGGCTAGGACTAATTTGCAAAGTGTGAATGACCTTGTTGCTCGACTCGCAACTTTAGCTAGGAGGCTGGACGAGCCGTTGCCAAACCAATCCTTTGATTTTTCTAAGACCCAGAGGTGTGAGGTATTCCATGTTGACATGGTGGAGGAGCAGAAACTACTTCCTAGAGATTCGTGCCCAGGTATGAATTTGGAGTTTTTATTTTCTGAACTTGCTAATAGTACTTCTCAGTTTTAGTAGGATTCAAATAATTTTCAGCAGGATTTTAAAGGTCGGCTACAAGGATTGATCACCCATGTTGCTCAGCTGAACGACGTCATATAGAAACTGGAGAGCACATCAGAGTAACACTAGAATAAGCGATATTCACTGGGCCAAGAGCACCCCCTCGAGTAAAAGCTTCGACGGCCGGTTGACCAGATCCCAAGTAGAGATGTGATAAGTGGCACTTGTGCGAAGGTTCCTTAGCTTCATAGGGCTCTTTCTAATTAGGGGAAAAGCCTTCCATATTCCGGCGTCAGACGTGGAGCCAGCGGCCCTGGATCGAGGTAATGCTAGCTTGAAGCTCTGTTCTATGCCCGCCCCTCGATTGAGCAGTCATTTTTCGTATCTGTGGTGCTTCTGTCGTCCCGTTCATTGTGGTTCCTCGGCCCTGCTAGGTTACAGATTCGGTCAAGAGGAAGAAACTTATAATGTCCGCTATACTATACTAGTTGTAGGGCGGAGGGAGCTTTAATAATGTGCCTCTAACCTTGAGAGGGCTGTAGATCGAGTTCTGGGATAAGGTTACTGCCCTTCGAAACTCCCTTCTAGAAAAGATGAAGTAGATCGACCAGGTTACCGGAAATGACCAAAGAACAAAAAAGCCAAAAACAGCTACAGCATAAAATGTTCATCCTTGCCCGACTAAAAGAAAGGGTTTGTGCTGCCCACTCTAAAGGGTCCATTGTCTATACCTCAGAGGCGAGTTCTTTGCAGAGTACTACTACTCTAGTGATGATGAGGATATCACTCCATGCTTGCCAGTTTGTAAGGTTATGTATGAGTATGGTTTAATTTGGAAGAATCCAAGGTCAAAGAGTCAGAGGCTCCCAAGCCTCGTCCTATTCTTTGTACTTGTATACCTCTCATTTTTTAATTTTGCTCACCTTCGGCTCACGAGTCGGTTCAGTAAGTTGAGTCAGAGTCCTTATTTTTAGTAGAGTCAGCCTTTGAGTCTTTTCATTTTTCCTTCCTTGAGGGAGCCAGGTAAAAAAATTTACTACTTCCTTTATTTGTTTTCTAGATTAGATTTCTTTTTGTTTTTCTTTTATAGGCTTTCTTTCCATCTGCCTTAATGAAGAAGAAGATCAATTTAACGTAGCCCTCTTACCACCATCCCGTGTGCAGAAACGTCATCAAGGGAGGCTTTTTGTTCCCTTGACTATTTTATTTTTTATTGGGCTTAGATTAGAGATACATTGGGGACAATGTATCATTTTAAGTTGGGGTGGGGTATGTTGTGACTGATGGGGTCTTTGAGCACTGTGCTTGGACGATGTTTGTATGCTCGAATTTGCTTGCTTGCTCTCTTGCTTGTCTTATTATGATGAGTACTTGATGATGCACCCTTTTTTGTATCAGGCTTGCATGAAACTATGTTTAAAGAGCTGATCATGACTTTTAGCCCATTGAAAAAAAAAAAAAAAATTTTATCTCTCATGCATCTTTAAGTCCCTTATCCAACGAAATTAGGACTTGCATGCTTAGAGTCGTATTATGAGGCTTATATTTTTTTTGTTCCCTCAAAAGGCCTAGGTGATACGTGGTAAGTGACTGAAAGCTCAACCTAGTAATGCATGCCTAAGATTTTGCCAAACTCTTTGTATTGTAAAATCCAAGTGTGGAGTATGTAAAAGGCAGTGTGTTGTAAAGTAAAAGCAAGTTTGTATGTTATTTTTGAAGGGTATTACTCCTTTTCCTTAGGTTATGATTAACCTAGGGCGGCTATGACTCCCGTAGTTTCCCTCTGAGCTAAAGTACCAGGAATGAGTAAGCTTTGGCACCTTGTTAGGAGACATTGCTCATAGTCGAAAGACTCGCATGACACCTGTGTGGGCAAGTCAAAATGAACGTGATATGTCTAGATAAGGTTTCCTTTTTTTTGTAAAGTAAAAAAATAATAAAATAAAAGTTTGGTTTCCTTAAGTGAGTTATTACAAAGTTAAGTCTAGTAAGCTTTGCTCTTGAACCTTCAACCAAGTGTGGGGGGAAATGAATTGAGGGCCCTATAAAACCATTCCAAGCTTTGCGAGCTTAATTAGTAGGAATTTTGGCTCACTCATGCATGAAAAGTTTAGAATTATTTTTAAATGTGCTTTATTGATTGATTGTAATCCAATTTCATTTTTTGATTCCAAATCTCATCCTTGTAGACTGTTGAGACTAGAGTAACAACTCTTGTGGTTAAGCAAGCATTTTTTTTGTGTGAATGTCTTATTTTACCTTGCTCGAGGACGATCAAGAATTATGTTGGGGGTGTTTGATAACACCAAAATTGTGCTATTTTCTTCTTCTTAATTCTAGATCGTTATTATATTTAATGTGTTTATTTGATGATTTTGTAGACATCAAGCATTTAGTAGTTAGAATTCGTCATTACGAGCTATTTGGGGTTAATTTAGAGCAATTAGGAACTAATTTGAGCAACCAGGCTTCAGGAGGACGTGAACGGATGAAAACACCCCTAGATGGAGCATCGCAATGCTATAAGATAGTAGCTACCCATTCAGTGAAGAATAGGGCAGTGTTGCAATGCTATGCATTGAAGACGGATGCGGGCACGATGTAGAGAGAGCATCGTGACGCTGCATGATTTTCTATAAATGTGTCTCTTGCGTTTTAGGGCATAGGACAACCTCCAATCGGCCTCTAAACGATTTTTATCATTTTCTTACCTCTCGATTTGTATTTGTCTCCATTTTTCTTCTCATCTAATGTAACTAATGGAACGATGTCGGGATTTGTCTGCTTCGTCTCAATGGAAAGGTAAGTTCTAGATATTTTCTAGTTTATGGGAATTTGGAACAATGTAATTTTTGGGAGTTTTGTTGGACTGCAATCGTTTTATTCTTGTTTATGAGTTTTAATCTGAACTTTGTGTTTTATGAATTGCATGATTTTAATTATTGATTGACGCCCAATAATTTGTCGTGTGATTCTAATGCTTTGTGATTACCTTGTAATATCTTACAAATATTTATAGGTTAATCCCATTGGAAGTAATATGTTAGGCAAAAAGGACTGCTCCTATCGACCTAGAGAAAAATCATATTGAATATTTGATTAGACATTGGAAGTCGAACACTCATCTTAGCATTGTCCTTAGAACTTAAATGCGATTAGTTAATTTGTATGGAGCGGATTCATTTTTTATACATGTTGATTAATTAGGTAATTAGGACCATTGATTGGGATTCCAATCAATTGTGCTAGGCATATTCAAGAAACTAAATTCCATTTAAATAACTCGATGAACAAAAAATACATGGCCAATTATGATTCCCTTAAGCTAGATCGTTTCTTTAATTGCATTGCCATCTTTTATTTTCTTGCACTATGTTTCTTTTATGCAATTTCTTTTATCAAACCATACCAATCCCCCCTCATTCATCACTTTAATTGAAAACAAACTTGTTGAAGTAATCTTTCATGCTTCCCTAAGGTTCGAACCCGAACTTGCCGCTTGTACTACCAGTTAGTATAAGTAGTTAGTTTGGTGATTTATAAATATTATCTGTATAGCAAGGGTTTGGGAGTGACACCAAAATTCCCACTGTCAGTTCTCGACCTGATGGTCCAGTTCAATGTTGCCAAAATGCATGAGGCGGTCATTGACGAGCAAAGTTAGGTGTCTTTTATGATAGAATCTCTTCCCAAGAGCTTTCTTCAATTCTGCAGGAATGCGATTATGAATAAAATCTAGTACACCATAACGACTCTCCTAGATGAGTTGCAAACTTACCAGTCTCTTATGACAGGTAAGGGATTGGTAGAAGGAGCATGTGATATAAGTGTCGTGTCTGGAATTAAGTTAATGGCAAATTATACTTCCCTATTAAGTGGCAAGCTTGACAACTCTTTAGGGAAAACATCCAGAAACTTCTGAACTACTGGTATGTCTTCAGGTTCCAATTTCTCATCTGGGAGGCCACTACATTATCCAGATAGGCTTCACTTCCTTTTCCCATCAATTTCCTGGCCTTTACTACTGAGATAAGGCTACTTGAAGTTAGCCACTTGCATCCCACAAGAATTACTTCCTGCTTCCCAAGTCTCCTGAAGGTCACTTCCCTTTTATAGCAATCAACAATAGCATGCTACTTACCCAAGAAGTCCATTCACAGAATTGCGTCAAACTCTAGCAAGTCTAAGGGAATTAGATCGACATAGAAATCCTAACCTTTGATCAACACGTCGCAGTTCATCACATTGAAGCACTTCTCTATTGGGTTGAACCATACCTCCGCTTCTGCAAGGTTAGCAGCTTTTTCGAATGTCGTAGGGCTCGGAGTCTCTTAGCGTCGTACTTTTTTTTGGGTCAACCTATACTGCACTTACGCTGACTACTAACCATTGGGTAATTTTGATAAACACCCTGTCCTTCAGCTGAGGATCCACTCTAACCAGGAGAATGCTCAACTCTCCCTTAGACGTGACCTCCTGATTTATAGGTTCACAGGTCTTTCTCTTACTCACTCTTGAGTTCCTCTCGACCTCAGGTTCACGGTCAATAGGGTCAGTGTTCCTATCCACCATTTTCTTGCCCCGCTTGCCACCTCTTCTCGGCATCTTTACCTAGTTGATAGTACACATATTAGGGGCTCAAACCATTGGGACTTGGACATATGCATGAACTATCCCTCATTCCCAAAACCTTATGCTCTGATACCAACTTGTCACACCCCCTCCTGGTTTACCCTCATAAACGAAAAGAGGATATGACGACAGTAGTCACTGACCTACGTGCCAGCACTTACTGCCTAACTTAAGTGAACCCACTTAAACCTAAATATGCAACGACCTGGCCCAAAACACATCCATGAAATTGAATAGTGCAAGTCTTAATTACAATTCCAAAACAAACATATGTCCAGTGAAATAAGATGACCAAGATAAACATATGTTCCAAAAGAAAATAAGTTTCACAAGTCCCCGACTCCTTTTCAAATGTATGTACATCAAAACAAGTTTAACATAAGCTTTTTCCTAAGGTCGCCAAACTTTGTGTGGCAAGCTGCAGTGGATTCAACTGTGAGGGAACTGACCAATACCTGGGAAAAGGGAAAATATTTGAAAACTGTGAACTGGTTGCCTAGTGAGTGACACATAGACATACATTTCTTCTCAAACCTTTCATATGCTTTAATGTAAAATAAATAACATGCGGGAAAACAATCCCAAGCAACTTGCATAATATCATACATTAATCATAGCATTCTAATCAATCATTCTACTAAACCTTAGTTTAGAATGAGCATTCATAGCTCAAGCTCCCAACATCCATTCATGGTTGTGAGACCCATACCAGGAGACCCATAATTCGGCCTTTCATAAAGAACTATCTACGTGCACGTGGAGTATACTAAGTACCGTCAACACCTTAGGTAATTCCTCGGATACCTTCTATACCTTAGGTACTCGGTATATTAGAAACATAATATTCATGGATGATTCGAGCATCAATATCAGTCATCATGCATACTTCACAATTAATAACATGTAGTTGCATTACTTTTCATGCATTCTTAACATATGCTAGGATTATCAAAACTCATTTAAAACACAAGTATAAACTTTAATTGCTTGGAAACCCATGAACGTTAGCATGAAATTCATTTGAAATGCATGTCCCTTTTGTGAACATGTTTGAAAACATTTAAGCACTCACTAATCCTTGGGCTTGGTTCTTCCTAAGCTTTGTAGGCATCCCAAATGGACGTAGCTCCTACACATAAAAGAATAAAAGTTTAGTTGTGTCACATCCCCTCTCGGGTTTACCTCTTACCCAAAAAGAGGCGTGATGACAACAAATATCACTCTTTCATGACATTTATTGCCTACTCTTTCTAGTTTTCTTTAAAACGATAAATTTTGCTGTGGAAAACTTAAAGAAAACAATTGGAAATGCAACTCATTTAGGAAACTAGTTAACACATTCCAAATAATTGTTACAACAGTAGTCCCATCCTGACTATAAACTTGAATCTAGTAACAAACTAACTCGTTGCAAACATTGACCACTCGCCGCAACCTAGACTCTTCTGCTACCTGCTAGGAAGACATCTATAAGTCTTTTTCAACTTAAGCCCCATTGACCGACAATGTGAGCTTTTAAGCCTAGTGAGTGATATCACAGTTTTATAAGTGTTTTTCAACTTATAAACATCTCAACATATCTAAATACGAGGTCATTACGCAAACCTCCATCCTGAATGAAGTTATTCACAACCCTACCTACACACACGATAGATAGTCAATATTTCACATTTAAATCGTTCATAACTTTTTGTGCACATAAATACCCCTTTTATGGGCTTAGAATCTAGGTCTGTCAGCCCTCTAACCATCCCATTCAAGGTTCCTCCAACAGACTTAGGAACTAGACCTCTCAGTCCCTTGACCATCCCGTGAGATTCCATCTCGAGCTCATGAGCTAGGTCGATTGACCCCCTGACCATCCCGACCCCATTCTCCCGTCAGGGTAACAAGCATTCATCCATATAATATAATTCAAAATATGCTAAAAGACTAAAATAATAAACCACTCACAGGAATCTGTTGGGATTGCTCTTCCTTCCTAGTTCACTTGGTTTTCCCTGGCCTCCTATCGAACCCTATTTTAGATTCATTTTGAAGCTCATATTTCTCATTATTCTGAACCATATCTTAAGACACTTTCTACTACGAATATATTTAGAAATGCCTTAACTTCATTACGTTAAAGTTTGGCCCTGAAACTCTCACTTGAGACTTGGGAGTCTTAAGTTTTCTCTATTTGGCCCGACTGTCCCTTTTCCTATGAACACTTATTGGTTTCCTCCAATTTTGATAGCCTTTCACTTAAAATTTTCTAATAGCAGCATTTAATAGAAACTACATTCAATTTGAAATATTTTTGTTCAAGAATCACCTAATTTGCACGAGTAGTTTGGGAGAACTTCTCATTTGAACTTGGTGTTGCTGCCTGTCTGCACAGCCTGCACAGCTCTTGCGTCCTTTGCTTTAATCAACGCAAAGATCAACGCAACCCTTCTTCTGATTAACACAAAGCTCCTTTTGTGTTGACACCTCTTGCTGTCTGCATGCCCAAGTGTCGACTACTTAGGCTGCCAACGAAATTTCTTGCCACCACCAGCTTAAAGTGTCCACTTCATCTTCAACTAACACAACATATTCAGTTTGATGCCTTCTCCTTTGCCCACCTCCAATTGCATGGACTTCAGACATGCCTTTGATTGCCACATGTTTGGATAAGTTCATCAGCCAGTACCACTCTTATTATCGTATACCTTCATGGCTGCAAGTTACAACTCTTGGCACATGTGTTTATCAATGTCACCGCATATCCTTATCTCATGCTACTCACGCTAGCCTTGTCATATGTACCCACATGCCCTCGGATATCCTTGACGCAAATTTCAGCCATAGCGCATGTTGGATTTTATGTCCTAAAACTCATAGTTTATAAATTAAGAAACAGATCCTGTTTTGTTTTTCGATAAAATTGTTATTGAAATTGTATTCTTGAATCTAATAAACTAAGGTCTTGAGGCTATTTAATGTAGTTTGAACTTTATGTAGTGACATAAATGTGGATCAAGTTTAAATATATAGCCAAAATGGTCTATAGTTTATGAATAAGTTTGGACACCTTATTCTGGGGACACTATGGATGCGGCCCATTTTGTAGTTAGTACAATCGATGTGATCCTAAATCGTTCATGTGGAGACATGAAAGTGGGGGCATCCTATGTAAAGAGTTTACATAAGACTAAACCATGAAATAGTCACTTTTTACGTTCTAAATGCCATTTTATGTATAAAACTGATTATTTCGTTAATTGATGACCTAGGTAACTTAATCTTAATCTTGAGCTAACTATGAACTCCTGTTCACTCGGAATTATCCTTAGATCTACATAGGTGAGGGCAGCTCATTATCGCTTGCCCAATAAGCCTCCCATTTTAGGGGTAAGATCAGGTGGATAGCTGGGAACATAGGGTGCAAGACGAAATTCACTCCTACCCATTATAGGGATAGTAGATAGGTTGTTCTCTTTAGTACTGAATCCAGTTCTTGAACAAGGGCCCCCACCCTCTCCTTGGCCTGAGAGGGGCTTAGTTTATAGGTTGGACATTAAACCAATTGTTCATTAGAGGATCAGTGGAACTTAAGGAACAAGTTGTAGTCTTGGGGGTAAAACGGTTTTTATGATCCAGCCGAGATTACGAACAACCTGTGAAGGATTAGCTTACTAATCATGGTTATATCAAATGGACACAAATATATCTATAGTGAGGGGAGTGTAACTACGGGACTATAGTAGAATGACCTGTTAGTTAACAAATGTTGATTAGCTCCATCTAAAAGAGTTTTAGCCAACTAATCTTGGATCGTTGGAGCCCATGCTCTATAGGTCCATTAGGTTCCCATAGTAGCTCATATGGAATAAACATAGAATAGTATGATAGAATGATTCGAATTAGGTGAAGAGAGAGAAACTGACAAGTATATATGATATAGTAGTTAGTTTTCAGTTTAGAGATACAACTTTAATATTTAAATGTGATTTAAATATCAAGAATATGAATACGTTCATATTCGAAGCTCGAAAATAATGGAAATGGTCAAAGATGTAAAAAGTCAAAGAGTTGAACTTGGACTTTGAAAAGTCAAACTTTGATCGACCTTATATTCAAATGTGATTTGAATTTTGAGAAAATGAATGTAGATTCATGCTTGAGAGGTCAAAATTAGCCAACACAAAAAAAAATCATAAAAAGTCAAAATGTTGACTTTTCGGTCAAAGTTTGACTTTGACAAAATTACTATTTTGCCCTTTGATTAAAGTTAGTGGGAAAATCCAACTTTTGTTGGATAATTCCACTAATAAAATAGTGGGCTAGGTGTTGGCTTATAGTGGAGACATTAAGCCCACTTAAGTAGTGGATTCTAGGTGTTGGGTTTTTATGAATTGATTTCATGCAATTTTTGCATGGCTTTTTTCTATAAATATGGGCTTTCAACTTGGATTAAAGACTTTTGCCATTTTTGCCAAATTTGTTTTCTAAATTTGGGTTGGAAAAACCACTATTTTTTAGTGAAATTCAAGACCCAAACCAAACCCAAAATTCCACTTCTTTTTTCATCTCTTTCTTCTCTCGGGTTCTTTATCCATCGGGTCCCACAACCCGATTTTGAGTCCAAAGGATAGTAGGTAAGTTCTAGTGGTGGTCTGTTCATGTTTAGGGTGGAGATGAAAATGTTTCAGGAGCTTCAAAGGTAATTTCTTCAAAAAAGCCTAATTAATTAAGTAGGGTTGCATCCTATTTTCCTTTTAATTAGAAGCAATTAGAGTGTAATTAAATCCTTATTCTACTGCGTATGTCTCATGTTCCATCAGCGCATAGCACATCACCATTGCATAACTAAGCCTTATTAACGCATGGTTTATGTCCTTCAGTGCAAAATTTATCTTGGCCATGACTCCTAGCCAACAACTCTATGCGCCCAACTTGTTTCTCATGACCTACCTAGTCACATGCATTCAACTAGCTTTCCCAAGGCCAATGCTTAGTCCACATGACAACATTCTCCTTCCCATGCCTAGCCTTATGATTAGCGCATACCCTATAGACCATTGCAAAGCATGGCCATCAACGCCCAAGGCTTGCCTTGCCATCACCTAGCCTCTTGCTAACATAAACCTCATGACCAACCGCAAGTATGCCTTTGTTTCTTGCCAATGCCCATAGTCGTGTGCGCATTCACCACCTAACCTCACAAGCCTTGTGTGCTGCAAGCCTCATCAACGCATACAGTACATATGCGCCCATCATGTCTTGGCCCATTGTATAGCTCATCACTTGCTGCCTCAGCGCACGTTGCCTTACTCCAGCGCATAGCTTTAATGCACACCGAGTAGCAATTGCCTTGCGCTCAATGGCCATACTGGCCCACACGCACACCCAGCCTTAATAGTATAGCTTTGCTTTATCGCATAGCTCATCATCTAGCACTCTCGCTTATCGTCCAGCGTGCATGCTCATCATCTAGCACTCATGTGCATCATCTAGTGTTGTCGTGCAGCCTCGCAACACTTTCCATTAGCCTCGCACAACGCATCAACGCCCAACGCCCACACTTGCATGCAACTGAATGCGTCCTGCTTGTGCCTGGCCCAATCTCGTCACTCGATAGCTCTTCCTTGCTGCTTTCTCATGCAGCCTCTTATCTTCCCAACACATAAGCAGCCTTTGTCATGCCAACGCCTTCCTCATGCCAACTATAAGACCCGCACCTTACTTTTCCCTTTTATACTATGTTTATTATTAAGTTAAGCAAAATGTTGGGTTAAGCATCTAAGTTAGGTTGGAATTTTACATCCCAAAGTAAGAGATGAGTTTGAAGCAGGAGAAAAATGGTTAAGTAAGGAAGTTTAGCTCTCATTACATATCATACGGGTGTTGAAGGAACTGAAGGATGCTTGAACATCGAGTAAGTGCTAAACGAGCATCGAGTAGATGTTGTCAAGTATAAGTAAGTGATGAAGGAAGCGAGCATCGAGTATGAGTAATGGGGAAGGGTTGAGCATCGAGTAGATTCTGCCTTGTGTCGAGTATAGGTGAGAGAGGGAGGAGGCGAGTGTCAAGGGTGAGTAAGGAAGGCTTGCATGTCGAGTTTGAGCGTCGAGTAAGGGCACATGTCGAGCGAGCTCCCAACATCAAGTTCCCCATTGAGTAGCGAGTCCTCTCATCGAGTATTTGACTGAGACTCCTAGAATTTTCTGTCGAGTAAGGACATCTACTCATCGAGTTTCCCCAACGAGTAACGAGTTGCTCAAAACACTCAGATTTAAACTCTCAGTTTTAGACCTCTCTTTTATTTATTTGGACAGATGGTTTAATCTCTACCTTTGATCTCCATTAATGGGTGAGGTGGCTTAAGCAGATTTTAGGTGAAGGGTTGGACATTAGTATAAAAAGGAAGAGGACTTCAAGGGTTCGTTTTGGACGTTCTACTTGAGCAAATGAGATGAACTTGGTACATCGGAAAGCTCTTCGAGTATAGTTTTTGAAATCGAGTCTTTGGAAGAGAGATGTCATCGGAAAGAAGGCCGGAGAAGGAACGAAGAGTTGGAGACTTTTTTTCAAGCTTTTCGGGCACTCGACAAAGAAACATGGATCTGGACCAAACCGCTTGGACTTTCGAGCTAAAACTTTAAGGTATTCTCGTGGACAGCCTTCCAAGTATGTTTGTAGAAGGAAATTTGGAAGGGGAAAGTCTATGTTTCGACTTATATATATTCTGTTATGCAACCCTAGAATCTTTACTCAAGCTAGGAAAGATTCGAGGGCCCGGTTAAACCAGAAGATGTTTCAGCATGAAACTTTGAGGTAACGTTGGTAACAAAATTCCAAACAGGTTTGGAGAAGGAACATTCATGAAATGGGTTGTAGTTTTCAAGTTATTTACATTAGAAGTTGAATCTGGAAAATGTAGACTGTTGGGCAATCCATTGCCAAGTATGAGCTTAGTTATAAAGTAGTATCAAAAGGGAGGCCAAGTAACAATTAAACTCTTATTCTTTTATTTAAAGAACTATGTCCATTAGAGAGGCCTACAAAGCTAAGGAAGAACCAAGCCCAAGGATTTGTGAGAGACTAAATGTTTTCAAATGTGTCCACAAAAGGGACATGCGATTCAAATGAATTTCATGCTAACCTTCATGGTCTTCCAAGCAACTAAAGTTATATTTGTATTTTAAAAGTGTTAATCCGAGCGTGTGTTGAGAATGTATGAAATGGAATGCAACTACCTGTTATTAATTCTAAAGCATGCATGTGACTGATAATGATGCTAGAATTTCCCATGGATGTTATGTTTCTAATGTACCGAGTATCGAAGGTATAGAAGGTATCCAAGGAAGTACCAAAGGTATTGACAGTACTTAGTATACTCCATGTGCACGTAGGTACTTCTTTATGAGAGACAGAAGTATGGGTCTCCTGGCCACAGTCTTCATTAAGGGACCAAAGTATGGGCCTCACGACCTTGAATGGACATTGGGAGCTTATGCTATGAATACTCGTTCTCAACTAATGTTTGCTAGCATGATTGATTATAACGTTATGATTAATGTATCATACTATGCAAGTTGATTGTAGTTATTTTCCAGCATGTTATTTATCTTACATTAAAGCATATGAAAGGTTTGAGAAGAAATGTATTTCTATGTGTCACTCACTGGGCAACCAGCTCACCGTTTTCAAATGTTTTCCCACTTTCTAGGCAGCAGTTAGTTCCCACATGGTTGAATCCACTATAGCTTGCCACCCAAAGTTTAGCAACATTAGGAAGAAGCTTAGGTTAAACTTGTTTTGATGTACACACTTTTGAAAGGGAGTTGGGGACTTGTGAAACTTATTATATTTTGGGACACATGTTATTTTGGTCATCTTATTTAGTTAGATATATGTTTGTTTGTTTTTGGAACTATATTTAAGACTTGCACTGTTTAATTTCATGGATGTGGTTGTACCAAGTCGTTGTATATTTAGGTTTGAGCAGGTTCACTTAAGTTAGGCAATAAGTGCCGACACCTAGGCCAATAACTGTTGCCGTCATATCCTCTTCAGCCAACATGCATCCACCATGGTTTGACTCATTGTTTGGTGTCTTGGTTGCACACCCTATAGCAATGCATAGTCCTTCATGTGTCCACCACTTAGCCCACATGACACCCTTCAATGTCAAGACCAACGTATAGCCATCTTCTACCATGCACCCATGCCTCACAAGCCTCAATGCATGGTTATTCTAGGCTTCAACATTTAGCCAAATTTCCACCCGTTAAGCCTCAACTCGAAGCTACTCAAATGTTTATTCATGGCACCTTTCGTCCATGGCTTGGCCTCACATGTATGCATCATGGAGGTTTATTTTATGCATCCAAGCTTTCACTTCAACGCCCAGCTTATCCTTGGATTCAACATAACCTTGCACGTTCTTTGAAAGTCTTGGTCGCTCATACACATAGCCCCATGCGTTCAAGTTACCTAACACCCACACATGTCTAATTTTGTACTTAGCCAATTTTACCAGAAGTTGCTACTTGGCTTCCCTTTTGAGACTACTGATGCATGGAAAATGGAGAGTGGTGGTGTGGGAATGGAGGTAAATATGCATTTATCGTTCGTTCTCCATGCATCGGTCATGCATTGGACTAAGGGATATGCAATATGCATCGATGACCATGCACTCTTGCCACAAGTTTTCTTGCTTTCTCGCCAAGTATAACGAGATCGCAAGTTTCTTGGGATGATCGAAGGTCGAACTCAGGGACTTGTAGCTAAATGTTATGAAGTAAAGTGTTTGCGGGAAGAATAAAAAAATATTGAAGGTTATAGGCTATGCGCTACTCCTACTCCTAACTAACAGATTAAGCGGTGGAAGTATGATCGTGAGAGATAGAGACATGAAAACTATTAACGTGTAATAAAATGCATGGAAGAATAGATAAAATGGCAGGGATGACTTCACCGTAACATTAAGCTTGATCGCAAGGGTAACCTCAGCCAGCGCAAGCTATGCGATTATGCTACACACACTTGACGAATATGCATGCGATGCATATGCAATAACATCGACAAGCCTTATTAATTAATAAGTCTCTATTCTTGCTCACGTGCTCTCACAAATAAACAAGATGGCCGCATACCACCGTATCCTACTTAAAGGGTGCATACGCTGTGTAGTAGCAAATGAAACTTATTCCTAAGTCCCCATTGTTTCTTATGCAATCCAATCTGCTCTCCCGAGTCTAGATTTGGTTTTTAGACTACTTTCTCAAGTATACCTAAATGATGAATGATGCACTCATAAGACAAGGTAATCACATAAAACATGGTTGACATAAGATTATTCCTATCTCTAGGAACACTTGCTTACTTTGCTCAGTGAGTTCCACTACTTACCCTCCTGGGCAGTTAGCTACCGCTGATCAGCTCATAGATAAGCCTTGCGTCCGCTCATAGACAAGCATTGCTACAAACTCTCACTAAGCAAATAGGGTTTTCTCACAACACTCATGCAACGCACACCTCTTGGTGGTTTGCTACATACTTCATATGTCTATGCCACATGACATACCTTTGAAGAACCTTTGAAATCTCGATCTCCAGCTGCAAATTCCTCTCCAAATCATTGTGTAGACCAGCACAAGATCTTACCTACTATTCTCTTGGTACTCTAGATTGAGTTGTAGGACTCAAAATAAGCTGAAATCAAGTGAACTTGGAGAATACTCACAGCAAAAACCCAAAGGAAGAACACCTTCTACACACGAATTTTCAACTAAAATTCTATCGATTGTCATCCTAAAAAACACTCCAATCTCTTCAATATATTGCAGACCATCATGCAAAGAGAATGGTTGTATGAGATGCAGCTCATGCTTGGAGTAATTAAAGCTTGAAGATGGTAGGTTGTGTATGAGCTACTTGAAGATGGAGTTGGAAAATTCCATTTTTCCATTTGTGTAATTTTTCTATTTCCAAAATCACATTTTGATTTTAAAAATCAAAATTTATTAATTTTACAAATTAATTTCATAGATTAATTTTCTAATAAAATTAATAAATAATTATGTAAAAAAACTAAATAATTCTAATTAATTTAATATCCAATATTAAATTAATTTTACATAAATCTATCTTCATATATTTAAATCATATTTAATTATATATTCTCCAATTTCGTTTGATTCTAATTTGAACGATTCAAATTAACTTATCACGCTACTCTAAAGCTAATCCAATTTTGAGCTAGTAGGGGGACCTCATGGACCTATAGATCATGGGCCCCAACGATTCGAGATTAATAGGCTAAACTCATTAGACCTAACTAACCCCCATTTGTTAACTAATGGGTCACTCCACTAAAGCCCATAGCTGAACTTCTCTCATTGTTGATATATTATGTCCACTCGATATAACCATGATTAGTAAGTTAGCCCTTCATAGGTTGTTCGTAATAACGGTTGGGTCGAATCTCTGTTTTACCCCTAAAATTACCTCTTGTTCGTTAAGTCCCACTGATCCCCTAATGAACAATTGTTTTGTGATCCAATCAACAAAATCGAGTTCCTCTAGGGCCAGCGAGAGGGCGGGGCCCCTTGTTCAAGACCCATAATCAGCACTTAAGGGAATAACCTCTCTAGTATCCCAAAAAGTGGGTAAGAGTGAATTCCACTAAAGTTTACTAAAGTTCAACAATCTCCCATTTCAGGGGTTACCTAGGTCACAGTTAGCTCAGGATTAAGGTAAAGTTACCTAGGTCATCACTTTGAAATAGTCAATCTTAAAAAGTAAACTTCATTATAAAGTAAAACTGACTGATTTCATGGTTCGATCTTGTACAAACTCTTTTGCAAAAGGACACACCCACTCCTCATTTCCCAACATGAGAGAATTAGGATTACTTCGTTTGTAGCACTTTACAACTCTTTGTAACAACTACAGAGCAAGCCACATCCAATAGTGTTACCAGAATAAGGTACCCAACCTTATTGATATACTATAGTTCATTTTGACTATTTACTCGAACCTGATTCACTTTTATGTCTCCACATAAAGTTAAGTACTCATCCAATAGTCAAGGGACTTGTAGGTTTATTGGATTTCTATTAAGCAAAACATCTATTCAATAACACCTTATTGAATTGTCATAATAAGTTCTTTTGTTTGCAAACCATGAGTTTTAGGACATAGGGTGGAAGAAGGAATTCACTCCTACCCACTGTTAGGGATAGTAGAGAGGTTGTTCCCTTATTTATTTATTCTGGGTCTTGAACAAGGGGCCCCACCCTCTCATTAGCCCGAGAGGGACTCAGTTTGTTGGTTAGATCACAAATCAATTGTTCATTGGAGGATCAGTGGGACTCAAGGAAAAAGAGGTAATCTCGGGGGTAAAACAGAGATTTGACCCAACCTTTATTACGAACAACCTATGAAAGGTTAACTTACTAATCGTGGTTATATCGAATGGACATAATATATCTACAGTGAGGGGAGTTCAACTATGGGCTTTAGTAGAGTGACCCCTTAGTTAACGAATGGGGTTTGATTCAGTCTAATGAGTTTAGCCAATTAATCTCGAATCGTTGGAGCCCATGATCTGTTGGTTCGTCAGGTTCCGCTACTAGCTCGTAAATTTATTAACTTTAGAGTAGCGTGATAGTTTAATTTGAAAAGTTCAAATTAGAATTAAAGGAATCAGTAATTATATGAGATATAATTATACGTTTAATTTTAAGAATTAAACAGAATTGGAGAATTAATATTGAAATATGATTCAAATATATGAAGGTGGATTTGTGTTAAATTATTTTGATGTTTGTTATTAAATTAATTAGAATTATTTAAATTTTTTTCAATAACTGATTATTAATTTTATTAGAAAATTAATTTATGAAATTAATTTTTAAAATTAATAAATTTTGATTTTTGAAATCAAATGTGATTTTTAAATCAAATTGGAAAAGTTAAAAAACACATAAATGGAATTATGGGATTTTCCATTATATCTTCAAGTTGTTCACACAAAACCCATAAACTAAGGCTTCAATTACTCTTTGCATGAGCTGCATCTCGTGCAGTCATCTTCTTTGTATGATAGTCTGCAATATATTGAGAAGAATAAAGTGGAATTGAGGCATGCAATATGTAGAATTTTTGCTGAAAAATTTGTGGCGAAGAAGGTGTTCTTCAAGTTGGTTGATGTTGTGAGTTAATCTCTAAGTATTCCCTTGATTCAAGCTTATTTTGAATCCCACAACTCAATCTAGAGCATCAAGAGAATAGTGAGGAAGATCTTGAGATTGTCTACAACAAGATTTAGAGAAATCTAGAGCTAGAAATCGAGATTTCAAGAGTTCTATAAAGGTATGACTTAAAATCCATTTATTTCTCCAAGAGCATGCTTTAGTTTGTGCCAAAATTAATGAATTAGAGTGCTTAATGATCCTTGTTGCTTCCACTGCGTGCTGATACAATCCAACAATTTGTATCGGAGTATCATATAAGCATTCAATTCCATTTAATTTTGGCGTGGTGGGTGTTTTTCATGAGTTATATGAAATTGTTGTACTGATATAGTTTTATGAGTTTTGGCATTTAATTTCTCTTTGATTTCTCAATTAAATTTGTAATTGGCTCTTTTTCGATGAGTTTTAATTTCTCATTGTTAAGCAATGTGGTCTAGGTGGAAGCATTCGGAGCAACCAATTGACAAAAAAATTTAGGATAGGAATTGAGCAATATTTCCTTAGTAGAAGATATGCTTGAGGACAAGCATATATCTAAATTTGGGGGTGTGATAACTTATAGAAATACAAGTTATTTATACTGTTTTATTTAGATATTGAGACAAATAAAGAAAGAAAAGTTGCTCGATAGTATAGAAATTGGCTAAGAAATGCGAGAATTATAAATTGTTATCGATACACCCACTAACACCATTGTGATGGTAGAATAGAGTGTTTCAATTTCTGTTTTGCAGGAAATCAGTCCCCGTATGCATTCATGGCTCAAAGATGAAAGATACAACGCATCTACGTTGCATTGCGCCCATCATTTAGGAATGAAGAGATGATCAACGCAATGATGGCGCATGCGACGATCGATCAAGAGCTTAGCGATCAATGCAATTTCAACTGCATGCGGTAATAAAAAATAACATCGCATGCAGCGATCGATCGAAGATGTAAAGAGCAACGCATTTGCAAAGGATTCTGACAAATGTACAGCATTAAATTGTGCATTTCTGATGGGTTGATTGCGTAATGGAAGGAATATTCACTCAGCCATTTCAGGAACTACCATAACCATAAAGTGGGGACCATGAAGTCAAAGAGCCAAGCTTCACCTATAAATAGCTTATGCAAATTCAGTGAGAGATATACTTGAATACATAGAGACGTGTATATACTGATCTGAGAGAGAGACTGGTCTGAAGTGATTTCCAGAGTAGATTCGGGATAATCAAGAGACAAGGCCGAGAGGTGAGTCTCTAAGCAAGGAATCCTTCCAATCCCCGTCATTGAAGCTATGTGCAAAGGTCATTTCTACAATAAGATCCAGCCTGATAGGGAAGCTCTCCTCTCCGTTTCTACCACATGTCGACATGCAAAATCTCTTTTCGAAATCTGTGTCAAGATGTTGACACTTCTTCTCTATTTGTTTCTAATCTCTATTTCATCACTTGTACTCATCTTCTTAATCTTTCATTCACACCATGTATCGAACGCTTCATCTTACTATTAAATGTTATGATCATTACCATTATCATCTCTCTGTCTATTTTCGTTCATCCATAATCCATTTTCTTCATGATGTTTTCCTAACTCACTGGGTAATTAGCAAGAATTAAGCAAGTAAATTAATTTGTGTTAATGAAATAATAGAGTTTAGCTAAAGCATGCTCGATGGCATCTTCACCTGTGAGAGCAGAAATGAAGATGTTATTCCGCCTATCGAGAGAAGGTTGGAAGAATGCATTAACTAAGGCGAGAAGTGCTTCTAGAGATGGAAGCAATCTTGCGTTCATCACGTTCATCCCTGTTTCACCATAGAGATATGGGAACGCGGCCGATCACCGAGAGGTGTACGCCAAGGGAAAGCAGAACCTTAGTTGCATCTTTAATGCAATTGAAAAACTTGCGTTGTTTTTACTAATTACTCTTTCTATTTCTGATTCATCCATAGAGACTTGCCATCGTATACCACGACCCTTTGTATAACTTCACAGTCAGTCTCGACCTCAGTATCATGTATCATGTATCTTGTATCTTGTATCTTGTATCATATTAGTTTAAAATTTTACTTTATTAACGCAATTTTATTTATAAAACTGATGAAATATTCATACCCTTCTCTTGCTCTAACATTTAGAGGCCCACAAAGGTCTAAGTGAATCAGCTTTAAGGGTTCTTTGGCTCTAAGACCTTTTCTAGAAAAAGATCTTTTTTGTCATTTTACCCTCGAGACAGGACTCACAAGGTGGTAATGAACTGTCTTCCAACTTATTTAGATGACTGTTCTTAACCAATCTCTCAATCTTGTTTAGAATTATGTGACCCAGTCTCAAGTGCTAAAGATAGGCATTTGGAGAAATCTTTCTTTTCTTATGAGTTCCAGCAGTTTTGAAACATATATTCAAAATAGCTTTGACCTCAGTTGGTTTTATCATGTACAAGTTATTTTCTAATTTTTCAAAGCAAATCTGTTTATTTCCCATTTTGATGAACACTTCACCATTTTCGAAATAAACTTTATAATTTTGTTCTAGCAAACAAAAGATAGAAATTAGATTCCTTTTCATAGAAGGAATATAATATATATTTTTCAAATAAATGTACTTATCCTATAAATAACTTCATATATCCCACTGCTTTGGCTGAAACAATCTCCCTGGTTCCTACCTTAAAGATTGTTTTTCCTTCTGCCAATTGTCTATAGGAGCTTGTTTCCTATGAGATAGTATATACATGATTAGCGACACCTTGAATCAATTAGCCGAATTTTATTGTTTTCCAATAAACATGTTTCGATAACAAGTAAATCATATTTATCTTGTTGTTCGAATTTAGCATTCTCATCTACATAATTCATAATTTTAGATGAGCTGGGAGATAGAGGACAATCCTCTATTAAAACTCTATTGGTGTAATCAATCGTTAGTAATTTGTTTGTTGATTTGATTTTACTGTTAATAATATCGGAAGTGAGTATTCTAGATTTCGACATGTTGATAAAATTCAAACAAATTCTAATTAAAAAATTGTAACTAAATCCAAAATCAAATTTTAGCAAAAAGTAATCATGTACACATAACCATAGAACATGTGCTACCGTGGGGCAGTCAAATACTCCTTCACTAAAACAAACAATTTTGACCAAACACTATCCCCAAAATAACTCTTATTCCTACAGTCGTTAAGTTATCGTTTTCAATCATGATCTTTACTAACAACTTAGTAATTCTTGCAAGTGTGACCCGCCATTTTCAGACCTTATATAACGGTATGAACTTGCCTCCAAAATAGAAGACAATATCCAAGACGAAACTATAAAACCCTATTCAATTTACTTAAGGCGAGGTTGCTCCGAATCCTATGTTACAACCCTCCGTGGTGATAGCCGTCGCTAAACAACTAGCAAAGAGCCGCTTAAAGCTAACCAGCAGGCACAACATAGGAATCTCACTGTTCAGACTAATGGAGGAGACCGTCGGATATATTGACACACATCCTTCACCCACTTACTATGAACTACTTCCTCCGTTTACCTTGATATTGACTCATACAAAACACTCTCCGTAGGGATGCCACTTCTAGGGTGACACGAAGCGTCATATGAATCTCACGGTGTAAACTATGTAGATACGTGGCAGTTGAAATCTATTTATCATATAATAGACATGTTTGAACAACTTCCTCTTATTCACCGAAATCTAGTTTTAAGCTAAAAAATACTTTACGTAGGGAGGTCACTTACAGGGTGACACGAAGTACTGCTTAAATCTGGATGGTAAACTTTTAGAGATGTGAGAGCTAAAACTAATGTATCATATATGTTATTAATCTCCCACTAAAGTTTTCTTATAACCTTATCATATAGAAGTTATTAAACTGCCACTGAAGTGTTCTATTTTGGGTAGATTTATAAGAGTTATTTTCGGCTAATAAAATAACCCTAAGTCTATGTAGTTTATCCAAGTATAACTCTTATAATTGGATTTTAACCTACAATGTCTAGGTGATAAACCATTTTATTACCTCACATGACTCATGTATGCTCATAAAACTGGCTACCAACGCTCAATTATTCGGCCATAATCCCAAGATAGGAGGTGTTTCGTAACCTATCAACTTAAGTACCCCTAGCCTTAGACAGGATTATATACTGGTTGAGTTTGTAACCTAGGTTTTATAAGTTTTAACAATTAAAACAAGTGGTCAACCTACGTAAGCATGCAACTATTGTTTGTGGATTGTAAAAGTCTAACCCAAATTTATAACAACTTATAAAACTTTAGCCATGCTACTCATCCATAACATACATGAGGCATTCAACATTTAATATAACATTTATATTAAATACAAGAAACCCTGACATGCATACTATATATTATAACAATTATAACATACTTTCAATGCATGTAACAAATTTCCTATGGTGGAATTTTAAATCTTAATGGCATACTGATGACATGCAGAAATGCATGTCATCTTAGGCCTTTTACTTAGAATTATGATGGTTGTTAGGCAGAATATGCGTCAATCATGTTAGGAATTCACGAGAAAATGAGCTTGCCTCGATCAACATGTTGAATCTCAACTAACTCGTTATTTTGTGCTATAATGCGTTCAATGTTTTATTTTTGTAGCTAAAACAGGAAATGGATGCAAACGCGAAAACCGGACCACCGCATAGACGACCGCATGCGGAGAAACACTCCATTGCATGGCCAAACGCATCGATCAATGCATGGATGTTGCGGTAATTAGTCGTATGTGTCCATCGCATAGGAGTTGCGCTCGCCTAGCGATTGTGGTCATCGTGTGGAGTTGCAGTATTAAGCAATGCGGTCATTAAATGATTGCTGCTATGTGACAACGCATTCTAATGGGATCAACGCAAGGTTGGTGGAATGAATGCATCTACGTCGAGAAAAACCAAAAGATGATGCTGACATTTCACTTACCACGTCATTAGTGGCAAAGGTTCAGAAAGGACTAACGCGCCAAACGTCAGACTCAGAGAAGTCCAATTAATGCTGTCGGCAACCCAAGCTCTATAAATAGAAGCCGATGAGCTGAAACTCAAGTTATCCAAGTTTTTCGCCTGAGGTTTGCCTAGGGCAGATCCTTGCGATCCAAACGAATGCGTGAGAAGAAGTTTAAGAGTTCTTCACCTCCTTCATCCATTCCGAGTGACGACTAGAGGACATCCGCCCATCCGTGGCACCAACGACAACCTTGATGCACATCCGCTGGGAGCAAGCATTTGCTTCTAGTCGATCATTTCCTTTTCCTTTTTTTCTTATATTTTATTGTATGACATCTTGTGATTAAGGAATTAATACAATTTGTTTTCAATGCATTTCTCTGTCTCCTTCGACCCCATTTCCATCTTCTTTACTTAGCATATTTACTTTCATTACGACAGTTAGTAGGATTGCTTGGGTATCGCATACTTGGTCATGTGGATTAGAGATATAAAGCATGTAGCAACCTACCGAGAGGTATGCATTGCGTGAGTGTGTGAGTAATCTTATTTTCTTAGTGTGAAGCTAGTCTATAGGCTAACGCATTGCTTGTCTATGAGTAAAGTCAGCAACAATCAACTGCCCGGGAGGGTAAGTGGTTGGACGCATTAAGCAATGTATGCATTGCTCACTAGGGATAGGAACAGTCTCACATCAACCAAGTTCATGTGATTGTCTTGTATTATGTATGCTCATTCGTCCACTAGGGATACTCGGGAGGGTAGTCTAAGATAGGATCTAGGCTTGGGAAGGTCAGGTCAGAATCTAGGCTTGGGAGAGTCAGATTAGAACACATAATACAAGAGATAGAAGCTTAGGAATAAGCATTGTTTGCTATTAACCCATAACATGCATCCTAGAGATAGGATACGATTGTGTGCAATCACCGCAGCGTTGTGCGCATTTTGCATCATCGCATAGAAAAAGATTAGAGACTTAGAAATAAGCTCCATGGACACTTTTGCATTTAACACATGCATCCTAGACTTAGGAGCACCGCATTTGCATTTGAAAATGATTTGTCGTGCATGAGTGTGGCATGATCGCATGGCTTGCGTTGACTAAGGTTGCCCTTGCGGTCACTCTTAATGGTTGCAATGAAATCATCTCCGCATTTTATCTATTTTTCCATACATTTATTTCATGTCAAGTGTTGTCGTATCTCTACCTCTCATGTATATTCTCATTGCGTTGTCTGTTAGATAGGAGTAGGAGTAGGGTTAACTTAGCAACCTCCCTTCAATTCTTTTATTCAAACCATCGCTTGCACATTGCCGCATATATGTAGCTACAAGTCCCTGTGTTCGACCTTGGATTACCCGAGAAACTTGCATTCGCATTATACTTTGAGTGAGCGCAAGAAAACTTGTGACAGAATGCATGGTCATTGCATACATTTCTTAACGCATATTCATTCTAACGCATGGCCATCGACGCATGACTATCAACGCATATCTTAGGAACATGCATCGCATACCGCGTCCACAGGATTTTAGTTGTCGAGTAAAATTGACTTCTAATTTCCCGTCACAACATACTATATGCACATACAAGATTTATTTAATTATAACATATATCAAATGCATAAATAATTAAATACAAACTGATATAGTTTTAGTTTTGGCAAAAACAATCAAACAAAAGCCTAACTATTAGAAATCAGCTTCTAAATCGTCTTTGAACTGCTCAAATCGCTCCAAACCGAACCCAAACATCCTGAACCGAACTGGTTGAGTTTGAATCAAACCATTAAAGTCTGGACCATATTAGACCTTGAGAAAACCGGTCGAACTGGCTACTCTCGGTCCAACTCAAAATCTTGCAAAAGCCAATCGTATAGTGCTAAAGATTATCGTCTTGCTCCATTGCCTTGTGTTGTGGAAGGAGTACACGATCACTTAGTGTTTGCATCAACTCAATGATTGTTTAGCTTTATCGCATAAAGCTACACGATCGCTTAATGTCTACCGAAGCTAAACGATCGCTTAGCTCTATCATATAGAACTACACAATCGCTCAACTCCAACGTATAGCTATCACTTAGCTATCGTATAGTTATCGCATAACTATCGCTTAGTTCTATCGTATCGAACCAAATGATCGCTTAACACCATCGTCTAGTGCTTCATGTCATCACTTAGTATCCGACGTAGCTAAACGATCACTCGTGTAGAACATCACGCGTCATTCAGCATCGTAGGTAAGCGATTTGTTTAGTTCCATTGCATAGAAACTTCAATGCATTGCTTAGCACTTTGTCTACATGATCGCTTAGCTCTGCATTTAAATGATCGCTCAGCGCTATCGCGTAGCACTTCATCGCATCGCTTAGCGCGCATCGTTGCTAGACGATCGCATAGTACAATCGTATAGTAACTTCAACGTATCATTTATTTCCCATGCCAAAGTTAAACGATCGCTTAATGCTATTATATAGCAAATTGAATGCATCATTTAGCTCCCGCAGGTACACAGTCATCTAGCGTTCAACATCACAACGACCATCACCCATTGTTATACGATCGTCTAGCTTTTCTTCACGTTCTGTAGCATCTGAAGCTAGAAGTTGAAAAACTCTGATACCAATTGTAAGATTGTATCAACAGTAGAAGAAGCACAAGGATCATTTAAGCACTCAAATTCACTAATTTTGGCAAAATATAAAGCATGCTTTTGCTGAAACAATTGAGTTTCAAGACATACCTCTTGTAGAACTTCTTCAAAGCTCTTTCATCAGCTGCTATCTTCTCCAAATCTTGTTGTACACCACCTCAAGATCTTCCCCACTATTCTCTTGGTTCTCTAGATTGAGTTGTGGGACTCAAAAAAAGCTTGAATCAAGAGTAGAAGGAGAAATGCTCAATGCAGAAAATCAGTTGAAGAACTCTTTCTTCAAACCAAAATTTCTCTCAAAATCTCTATAGATTGCATGCCTAATTTTCACTCCAATCTCTTCATTATATTGCAGATCAACATGCAAAGAAAAGAGTTGCATGAGTTGTAGCTCATGTATGGAGAAGACAAGGCAAAGATATTACTTCAAGTCTAAGCTACTTTAGAAGATGGATAATGGAAAATCTTCATTTTCCATTTAAGTGTTTTATCTTCTTTTCCTTTTCAATTTTATCTCAAAAAATCAAAATTTTATTTTATTAAATCTATTTTGATTTTAAAAATAAAGAAAATTAAAAAATTAAAAATGAAAAATTTAATTAATTCATAAATTAATTATTAAATAAAAATTAATTAATTTAATATCAAATATAATTAGTTTAACAAATATCCATATTTTATATACTTTAAAGTCAGTAATTTTAAATATATAAATTCTCCTATTCTGATTAATTCTAAAATTAAACATATAATTATATCTCATATAATTACTAATTTCCTTAATTCTAATTTGAACATTTCAAATTAACTTATCACTTTATTCTAGAGCTAGTCCGTTACGAGCTAGTAGGGAGACCTCGCGGACCTACAGATCATGGGCTCCAACGATCTGAGGTTAATTTGCTAAACTCATTAGACCAAATGAATCCCCATTCTTTAAATAATGTGTCACTTCACTAAAGCCCATAGTTGCACTCCCCTCACTGTAGATATATCATGTCCACATGATTTAACTATAATCAGCAAGTCGACCCTTCACAAGTTGTTCGTAATAACGCCTAGGTCAAATATATGTTTTACCCCCGAGATTACATCTTATTCCTCAAGTCCCTACTGATCCTCTAATGAACAACTGATTTGTGATCCAATCACTAAACCAAACTCTTTTAGCCTAGTGAGAGGGTGGGGCCCCTTATTCAAGACTTGGATTCAGTACTCGAGAGAACAACCTTTCTTCTATCCCTAGATCGGGTAGGTGTAAACTCCGTCTTGCACCCTATGTTTCAACTTTCTATCTGGTCTTACCACTAAAATGGGAGTCTTATTGAGCCGGCGCTGTTGAGCCAACCCTCAACTATGCAAATCTAAGGGCAATCCCAAATAAACAAGAGTTCATAGTTAGCTTAGGATTAATATCGAGTTACCTAGGTCATCTAGGTGAAATAGTTAGTCTTAAATAGTAAACAACATTATAAAGTAAGAATGACTTATTTCTTGGTCCTGATCTATGCAAACTCATTGCATAGGATGCCCCCACTCCTTATGTCATAACATGTACGAATTAGGATCACATCGTATGTAGCACTTTAGAACTCTTTGTAACAACTACAGAGTAGGTCGCATCCAATGGTGTTACCACAATAAGGTACCCAATCTCATTCATGTACCATAGATCATTTTGACTATTTACTCGAATATGATCCACTCTCATGTGTCCACATACGGTTCAAGTATTCATACAATAGTTATGGGTCTTAATTTATCGAATTTAGACTTTCATATAATTTATGAGATCAATAACAAGTATATTGATAATAGAAAATGTTTATTATTTTACAAACTGCGAGTTTTTAGGACATAAAACCCAACACTTATTGTATATACAATTCTCATCAACATTTTCGTCAAAAGCAAAATATTTGATCACAGTATCAAATCTATTGTTCCAAGATCTAGACGTTTGTTTCAACCTATAGGATCGATGCAGCTTGCAAACCTTTTGCTCCTGACCTTGAACTATGAAACCTTCAGGCTGAGACATAAAGATATTCTCTTCAAAATTACCATTAAAAAAGGTGGTCTTGATATCCATTTTCCATATTTCATAGTCATAATATGTAGCTATGGACAAGATAATTTTTTTAGACTTTAACATAGCACCAGGAGAAAAAGGTTTCCTCATAATCAACCCCTTCTCTTTAGGTATAACCCTTTGCTACGAGTCTAGCTTTAAAGGTCTATATCTTCCTAGTTGCATCTCTTTTTTTTCTTATAGATCCATTCGCACCCAATGGGTTTTACATCGTCAGGTAGATCTACAAGATCTCATACTAAATTGGAGTACACTGACTCCATTTCAAGGTCCATTGCTTTGACCCATTGGTCCTTATCTACAACATTCAGTGCCCGTCGATAGGATAATGGATCCACAATGCCATCATCAGGTATCACGATCAGAGTTTCAGTTAAACCCAAGTAGTGTTCAAGTCAAGATACAACCCTCCTATTGTGTCTAGGCATTCTCAACAATTGAGAAGGACGAGATGGACTTGAAGAACTAGCTCCTTCATCAGCTCTTGTTGAAGGACTAGCTTCATCAATAACTCTTGTTGACTCATCAGTAACTTCTCCTAATACTAACTTACTATGTGATTTGTGATCCCTCATGTGGTCTTCCTCCAAGAAAGTAGAATTTGTCGATACAAACACCTTATTTTCTCGTGGGTTGTAGAAAAGACCATCTCTTATTTCTTTTGGGTAACCAACAAATTGGCACAACCTTTAATGAGGTTCTAGTTTCTTAGGATTTGACACAAGCACGTGTGTTGGACAACACCAAATCCTAAAGTAGCGTAAACTAGGTTTACGCCCCATCTTTAACTCGAAAGGTGTTTTAAAAACACTCTTTGAGGGAACATTGTTCAGGATGTGAGTTGTAGTCTCTATTGCATACTGATGACATGCAAAAATGTGTCATCTTAGGCCTTTTATTTAGAATTATAGGGCTGTTAAGCAGAATATGCGGCAATTATGTTAGGAATTCATGAGAAATTGAGCTTGCGGTGTTCAGCATTAAGAATCTCGGCTAACCCATTATTATGCATTATTATGCGTTAAATTGTCTATTTTTGTAGCTAACGCAAAAAGTGGATGTAAACGCGAAAGCCGGACTATCGCATAGATGACCGCATGCGGAGAATCTCTCCATCGCAAAGGCGAACATGTTCGATCAACGCAAGGGTGTTGCGGTAATCAGCTGCATGCGTCCATCGCATTGAACTTGCGCTCGTCAAAGAAATTGCGGTCATCGTGTCAAAGTTGTGGTATTAAGCGAATGCGGTCACTGAATGATTACAGCTACACGATAACGCATAATAAAGGGATCAACGCAAGGTTGGTGGAATGAATGCATCAACTCATATCTCGAGAAAATCAAAAGTTGATGTTGACATTTTACCTACCACGCCGTTAGCCACAGAGATTCAGAAAGGACTAACGCACCGCGAATATCAAAATTAGAGCAGTCCATTAATGCTGTCGGCGATCTAAGCTCTATATAAAGAAGTCGATGAGCAGAATTTCAACTCATCCAAGGTTTTCGCCTGAAGTTCGCCTTAGGGCGGATCTTTATGATCCAGAAAAATGCATGAGAAGAAAGCTTGAGAGTTCTTCATCTCCTTCATCCATTCTGAGTGACAACCGGAGCTTTCGATTGGAGTTAGATCTCGAGAGAGTCAGCTCCACCACCCATCCATGGCACCATCAGCAGCCTTGACGTACATCCGCTGGCTTCCCAGCACTATCACAGATACATTGCATACGTCATAGACTTAGGCTCAAGTGTGTGTGTATCATGATCGCATGGCTTGCGTTGACTAAGGTTACCCTTGCGGTCAATCTTGAGGGTTGCAATGAAGACATCTCCACATTGTATCTATTTTCCCATTCATTTGTTTCATGTCACGAGCTATCGTGTCTCTAACTCTCATTCATATTCTCATTGTGTTGTCTATTAGTTAGGAGTAGGAATAGTGATAGCTTAGCAACCTCCCATCCATTCTTTTATTCAACCAGCACATGCACATCACCGCATTCATCTAGCTACAAGTCCCTGAGTTCGACCTTGGATCATCCGAGAAACTTGCGTTCGCGTTATACTTGACGTGAGTGCAAGAAAACTTGTGACAGGACACATGGTCATCGCATACATTTGTTAACAAATAGTCATTCCAACGCATGACCATCAACGCATGATAATGAACACATACCTTAAGAACATGCATCGCATATTGCATCCACAGAATTCTAGTTGTCAAGTAATTGACATCTAATTTTCCGTCATCAAGTTTTTGGCGCCGTTGTCGGGGATTTGGCAGCTTATTGTTTGATGAGTTTTGTGTCTCTACAGGCAACCTTTTTACCTTGGGAGTATTGTAGCTTGTGCGACCAGGTTGCAACCAATATTAAAGTGTAGGCGATGCGCTGAAAGCCAGTATTTACCCCAAGATAAAAGGGCAATCAGTCGCATGAGCTGAAGGTAATTCTAAGCACATGGTGACCAACATGCAGCCAATAATTGCCAAAAGTTCCAATGTTCAGGGTAAGCCCCTTGACCCAAGTAGTTGAGAATAATCGCCTGCATGGAAGACTCCTTGTGATGACAACACTCCTACTTTTCCAAGGACGTCTTCTACTCTATCTTTACCTTGCTTTCTTAGTTAGGTTTTTTTTTTTTTTTTTTTTTTTTGTTATTTTGGATATATGGCTGCTTCCATGGTTGTGGTCTGTTTGCTCTTTTTAGGTGCAATAATAAGTCTCCTTGGTACACAGTACAACGGAAGAATTCCTTTCATCCTTCAACGCATGGCTTCGATCGCGTGGATTCCAACGCATGATCGCATGCGTTATTTCGCCTAAGGTTATTTTCTTGTTATCCTTTATACATTATCCTTTTGAAATTCTTCCTTTCCCGATTGCGTTGCTTTGTGGTGTTTCTATGATGGTACGTATAATTCACCGCATCTTCTAATTAAGCATCGCAAGGCACTCCTTACTTTTAATAGCTTCTTCAAAATTGGAAAGTCTTAAGTTTTATTTAGTGCAAACATTCACTCAAATGTTTGTTACCGCATTCCTGTAATTTTGCTTTTAGCTTTGCGATGAGAATGCTGCCAACCTCTAAGTTTGGGGATGGCAGCGGTCTCGGAGAAATTGCATTCATTAAATTGCGATCTTTCAATGCAAAAAAAAAAGGGGGGGGGGGAGAATTTTGAGAATAACAACTCCATTGTCAATGCAATGGGGAAACCCATGTTGACAAGAGTTAAGTTGTGAAAGGCACTTACCCGTAGTTGGATGTCTGCATGACACATGTGGGGGCAAGCCAAAACGAAAGTAAGTCACCAGGATCAATGCATAAGCGTAACTCCTCTGCCTGGCGCAAGCAAAATCAAGCAAGACATGAGTTGAGTTGAATATGGAATGCAACCGAAGTTGGATGCCCGCATGACACACGTGGGGATAAGTGAAAACGAAGAGTATAACCAGATTCAACGTCAAATTTGAATAAGTCATCGCAAATTTTTGAAGTGTTTTGAACGAATGCATTCTCAAAAGCTAAACGCAAAGTTGCAGTGAATGAATAAAAAGCTTTTGAGAAAAGGCTTGCTGGATTTAAACTTAGAAAAGATCTTTTTTAAGAAGTAGCTGAAGTGGAGGGGAGCATTGCAGCGATGGTTAGAGGCACGAGTAAATTATATTCTGAGAAGCTGGTCATCGCAGAGGAAAGCTAGAAGGTGAGTTAGAATTTCTTGAGTTTAATGCATGCTTGAGGACAAGCATGATTCTAAGATTGGGGGTGTGATGACATGCAGAAATGCATGTCATCTTAGGCCTTTAATTTAGAATTATGAGGGCTATTAACAGAATATGCAACAATTATGTTAGGAATTCATGAGAAATTGAGCTTGCAGTGTTCAGCATTAAGAATCTTGGCTAACCCATTATTATGCGTTATTATGCATTGAATTGTCTACTTTTGTAGCTAACGCAGAAAGTGGACATAAGCGCGGAAGCCGGACTACCGCATAGACGACCGCATGTGGAGAATCTCTCCATCGCAAAGGTGAACCATTTGATCAATGCAACGGTATTGCGGTAATCAGCCGCATACGTCCATCGCATGGAAGTTGTGCTCATCAAAGCGATTGCGTCATCGTGTTAAAGTTGCGGTATTAAGCGAATTCGGTCACTGAACGATTGCATCTACACGATAACACATAATAAAGGGATCAATGCAAGTCTGGTAGAATGAACGCATGAACACATATCTCGAGAAAATCAAAAGCTGATGTTGACATTTCACCTACCATGTCGTTAGCTACAGAGATTCAAAAAGGACTAACGTGCCGCGAATGTCAGAATCAGAGCAGTCCATTAATGTTGTCAGCGATCCAAGCTCTATATAAAGAAGTCGATGAGCAGAATTTCAACTTATCAAAGGTTTTCACCTGAGGTTCGACTTAGGGCGGATCCTTGTGATGCAGAAAAATGCGTGAGAAGAAAGCTTGAGAGTTCTTCATCTCCTTCATCCATTCCGAGTGACGATCAGAGCCTTCAACCGGAGCTAGATCTCGAGAGAGTCAGCTCGACTGCCCATCCATGGCACCACCGGTAGCCTTGACGCACATCTGCTGGAAGCAAGTCATTGCTTCCAGTCGGTTATTTCATTTTCTTTTCTTTTCTTATATTGTATTTTATTATATTTTGTAATTAAGGAATTAATACATGATGTGTTAAACGAATTTTTGTGTTTCCTTCGATTCCATCTCCATCCTCCTTTACTTAGTATCCATAACTTCATTGCATCACTTAGTGGGATTGCTAGAGTATCGCACACTTAGTCATGTGGATTAGAGATATGAAGCATGTAGCAGACCATCGAGAGGTGTGCGTTGCGTGAGTGTGTGAGAAAACCTTATTTTCTTATTGTGAAGCTAACGCAATGCTGAGTAAAGTCAACAACAACTAACTGCTCGAGAGGGTAAGTGGTTGGTCGCATTAAGCAATGTAAGCAAGTATTCACTAGAGATAGGAAAAATCTTATGTCAATAAAGTTCATGCGGTTACCTTGTCTTATGAGCGCATCATTCATCATTTAGGCATACTTGAGAAAGTAGTCTAAAATCCAAATCTAGGACTCAAGAGAGTAGATTGAAACGCATAAGCAAGAATAGGGAACTTAGAGATAAGCTCCATTTGCTATCACATAGCGTATGAACCTTACGGAGAGGAAATTGCATGTGTCTAGGAAGTAGGATACGATGGTATGCGGCCATCACGTTCATGCAGCGAGAGCATGTGAGCGGGTTATGGAGGTTTAGGCAAGCATAGGCTTCTCGACACTATCGCAGATACATAGCATACGTCCAAGAGCTAGCTCAAGTGTGTGTATAGCATGAACGCATGTCTTGCGTTGACTAAGGTTGCCCTTGCGGTCACTCTTGAGGGTTGCAATGAAGACATCTCCACATTGTATCTATTTTCCCATTCATTTGTTTCATCTCACGAGTTGTCGTGTCTCTACCTCTTATTCATATTCTCATTGCATTGTCTGTTAGTTAGGAGTAGGAGTAGTGTTAGCTTAGCAACCTCCCATCCATTCTTTTATTCAACCACCGCATGCACATCACCACATTCATCCAGCTACAAGTCCCTGAGTTCGACCTCGGATCACCCGAGAAACTTGCGTTTGCATTATACTTGGCATGAGTGCAAGAAAACTTGTGACATGACACATGGTCATCGCATACGTTTGTTAACACATAGTCATTCCAACACATGACCATCGACGCATGATAATCAGCGCATACCTTAAGAACATGCATCACATATTGCATCCACGAAATTTTAGTTTTCGAGTAATTGACATATAATTTTTCGTCATCACATACCCCCAAAACGAGGTAGACATCTGAGCATAGATCATCGTCAAATGAACCATGTCTAGCAAGATTCTATTTCTCCCTTCTGATACACCGTTTTGCGGAGGTGTACTAGGAGCTGATAGTTGGGACTTCATTCCATGTTCTATTATATAGTCCTGGAATTTTTGATCCATATATTCTCTACCTCGATTAAATCGAAGTGTTTTAATAATTTTACCTAATAAGTTTTCAACCTCAGTCTTAAACTCCTTGAATTTTTCAAGTGATTCAAACTTATGCTCCATTAGGTATAAGTAACTATACCTTGAATAATCATCTATAAAAAGATGAAGTATTTGTATCCTTCTCCAACTTTTACATTCATTGGACCACAAAGATCTGAATGTATTAACTTTGAGGGTTCTTTGGCCCTATAATCTTTTCCATTAAAAGATCTTTTGGTCATTTTTTCCTCAAGACACGATTCACATGGTGGTAATGAATCATTTTCTAACTCATTTAGACGTCCATTTTTTACCAAACACCCGATCCAATTGAGGTTTATGTGACATAGTCTTAAGTGCCAAAGATAGGTGTTTTTTAGGAGAAATGTGTTGCCTTTCACTTTGAGTTTTAGCAGTTTTAAAAATCTCATGATTTGAGGTTGTTTTTGCTTCGGTTGGTCTTAATAAATATAAGTTATCTTTTAATCTAGCTGAACATATAAGAACACCATTCTTGAAAATGAACACTTTATTACTTTCAAAATTACAAATGTAAGATTGTTCAAGTAGACAAGAGAGAAACTAAATTTCTCTTAATTCTTGGCACAATGTATGAATCCTTAAGAAAAAAAAATCTATCTCTAACAAATAACTTTGATGCCCTAAATCTCATAGGGTCCTATAGTTCATAGACATTATTGTACAACTCATTATGTATTTAATAAAATATATGATATTTTATTCATTAAATATATGATATCTTAGTTGTGTTAACCACAAACCAATAAACTAATATCCAAGGTTATCTTTGTAACTTAAACATGTATGTAGAGACATACGGGTTGATCATGTTTAATTGATAACCTAAATGGTCTGTAGTATATGGATAAGGTTTGATACATTATCCTTGTGACACTACGAGTATGGGTCGCTTTGTAGGTGTTACAATTGTTGTAAAGTGCTATAAATGATCTGATCCTGATCATTAATGTATAGACATGCGAACGGGGATATTCTATACAAAGGAGTTTGTATAAGACCAGACCATGAAATGTCTAGTCTTATTATATAACACTGTTCATAATAGAGACTTACATTTCAATAGGATGACCATAGGTAACATGATCTAAATCCTGAGTAAATTGTGAACTCTTGCCTATGAGGGCGGCCCTTTAAATAGTATGGGTGAGAGTGGCCAGATCGTCGACTCAACAAACCCACCATTTTGGGGATTCGTCTTATTATGGAGCTGGGAACACAACTATACAAGATGGAATCCACCCATTTCTCGAGATAGGGGTAAGTTGATAAATTGCTCCATTAAGGGCTGATTCCGAGTCTTGAACAATGTGGCGTCACACCCTCTCCTAGCTCGAATGGGGTTTAATCATAGTTAGACTAGGATTTATTGTTCATTACAGGGATCAGTAGTACATAAGAAGTTATATATAACTACATAGGCAAAACGGTAATTTGACCAAACTGTATTTACAAGCAATTTGTGAAGGGTCATCGTACTATTGATTGGTTATGTCCAATAGACACAGAAATATATTTGTAGTGCAGATAGTGCAGCTGTTGGTCTTTAGTGGAGTGTCCGATGGTTAACTGATGGTGAATAATGTAATTAAAGAGTTTGATTAATTATTCTTGTACCGTTGGAGCTTCAAGCTACAGATCCATGAGGTCCCCTTGGTAGCTCAATAGGATTAATTGAGAATAAGTTTTTGGATTAATTTAAATTGTTCAAATTAATATAGGGATTTAATTATATATGATATAATTAAGTTGTTTCAATTATATGTGATATAATCGTTATAATGTATTTGATACATTATGGCTTAATGAGAGGAAACAAATATTTGAATGAGATTCAAATATAGTTTCTATGAATTAGATTCATAGTTGTTAAATTTAATATAAATATGATTTATATTAAATGCCATATAAAGGAGAAAATAAATTATAGTTTATATTGTATGTGATACAATATTAAAACTATAGGTTATGTGTTAAACTTGATATAACATGTTAATATATATATATAATATGATAAGTTAGTTATCATATTTATATTTATATTATTATTATTTTAATGATAAGGGAGGGAGTTACAACTCTCTTCCCCTTCTTTTCTCTCTACCCACGTAAGTGGTCAGGTTATTTTTGGCAAGTAGAATAAAAGAAAAAATTTCTTCTTCTTCTTCTTCTTGGTTGGTTGAACGATTAAGATAGTGAGAAAGAATGACAGATGAGTTTTGTGGTTTTTAGTTTTTGAGAGAGTTCTCAATCTTTCCTCCTCTACATTAAGTTTTCCCTCAAAACCAAAATAGCCAGAGCCCACCACTCCTAGGTTTTCACCCTAAGAATACAGAGGAAATATTCGTGGTAGTGTTCATTCTTGTTCGAGGTTTTTTCATGGAGAAAGTCTTCAAGAGGCGCTTGGTGTTGTTCGAGGGAAATCGTGAAGAAAAGGTCTTCAAAGGTGAGGCTACTGAAACCTTTTCTTGAGCATGCTATAATTTGTAATTAAATGCATATCATGTTTCTTATTTACTATAAAATTTTTATTTAATGAGTGAATTTGGTTGATCCGCTTCCGCTCAAGGTTCTCTCCCCAAAGAGTTCCTTCAACCCCCTCCCAGATTACCCTCTTAATCCATAAGAGAATATGATGGTAGCAGTTACCAACCCTTTTGTGGCACTTACTGCCTAACTAACATCCTTAACTTTCTTAGGAGACCCTGGAAATACATTTATAACATACAATATGCTAATTGAACTTAAAACTTCTTGAGCAACACTATGGCTCAACATTCAACATAATTATATCTTATATACATAAACAGAACATAATGGGTTCCAACACTTAACACCTGTCCCTAACATAAGCACATATATGTACAGACATTTACAAGTAAACACCTAAAACTTCTCTTTTTCTTGATCTTTTATTAGAGTCTTTGAGTGGCAAAGCAGCAATGCAGTTAAACTTTGGAGAATTAACCACTACTTGGGGAGGAGGAAACATTTAAAATGAGTGAGCTACTAGCCTAGTGAGTTAATTATAAACATCATGCTTTGAATTGAAAACTACAAAGCAAACTCATACTCAGCGCACACACACCAACTAGTCAGCACATGCCTTCACACATCCTGCACTCATCACATGAATCGGTGACTATCGCATGGTCCTGCTTGCCCTCACCATACATCCGACGAATGCACGCTAACATCCCCTTACACCATCACCTAGCATGGTGGCTAGCGCATGGCCTTTGCCTTGAAACTTGCGGCCAACTACCTTCCATCATGTGCGCCATCGCCAAACGTTAAAGCATCACCTAACCAATGCATTCAAAAACCCCAATGGCTAGGCGCCTTGTTATGTCACGCCCATCCTTGCCTCTCTAACATCACATGGGCTCGACCAACACATCATCCTTACTAACACATGACATCTTCTATGGGCAACACTTAATCTTATGGTTAGCACCTTCCTTCACGTCTTAGCACCCAAAATTAACCTCAAGACACTAGGTTGCCGCACACCTCGACCACCTTCAACGCATTAAGGCTTTCAATGTATGGGCACATTTAGCTTCCACATTTAGCCAAATTTTCCTTACTAAGGGTCATCAATGCCTTACTACCCGAGAACCTTATTTCTCAACACCTAGAACTTTCCCTTCTTCTTTAACCATCTTCAAGCTTTCCCTACAAACATAATGGTGCCTTTTACTTATTTTAAACATACTAATTATCATACTTAAGTAGGAAAAATAGGGTTCGGGCTTTACATATCATGTTCTACAAGACATGTTTCTAAAACAAGTAAATCATATTTACCTTCTTGTTCTTGACGAAGTACTTTGGGCAATTCCTCTTCTAGTGTCCATCCATGTTGCAGCGGAAACACCTGCCCTTATCAGCCAACTTGGCCTTTCCTTTGCCTTTTACAGCAGTAGCAGGAGCCTTCCCTTCTCCCTTCTTTTTCTTAATCTTCTTCGAAGTAGAAGATTGAGAAACAGACTTAGTTTCAGAGAATGCTTTATGGAACTTCCTTTTGGAATAGCCAATGTTTGTCTCTCCTTCAACCGGTCCCTTATTTTTCATAACAGACTGGTAAGTCTGTAACTCATTAAGAAGGCTGATCAAGTTATATTGGATTTTGTTCATCATCACGTTGCTGCGAAATTGTAGGAAACTCTTCAGAAGAGATTCCATGATGAATGCAACCTGACTGCACTTGTCTAGGACCACTCCATTTATCTTTGCCACGTTAAATTGAACCATCATGTCCAGGACATGTTACTGAAAAGATGTGCCCTCTTTCATGCGGCAGTTGTAAATGTATTTGAGGGTATTATGGTGGAGTTGATAGGACAGTTGTTTAAACATCTCCTGGAGAGATACTATAATCTCCTCCCAGTTTCCATGACCTCATGCTTCTTGGACATAACTTCAGATATGCTAGCCAAGATGTAGACGTGGGCCTTTTCATTGACCTTTATCCACCAGTCATATGCATCCTTCATAGCCTAGGATGCATTACGAGCAGGGGCCGAAGGACAATCCTCCAACAAGACGAACCGTAGATCGTCAACAACAAGAATCGTATTTACGTTGGACTTCCATGTAAAGTTAGTTCTATCAATAAGTTTTTCATTTTTAAGTAGTGCAATTATTGAGAAAGACCTTACTGAATAAAAACAAACATTGATCATATTAGATATCTTTGCCTTAACCCATCATACAAGCAAACAATTGCAAACTATCCAATCAATTTAGCAAAACGAGAAATCATAGAACCTTAATGAACTATTTATTTTGTTTCTGCAACGATGTTTCAGGGGTTTAGAGCAACAACTACCGAAGGGTGATCAGCCATTCCTCCTCTGAAATGAGACAACTCTCAGTTAATTCTAATACCAGAATAAATCATATTCCTATAGACATTAGCCTCCATTGTTTGGTCAAGGATTTGTTAACTCTTAACTCATCCTCGTAAATGTAACCCTTCAACTTTCAAATCCGAGAGGTATGCACCAATAGGCTACCATTAGGAAAGACAATAGTTGGTAATTAACCTAAGTGACCCTTTCCTTTTCAAGAGTTCACTATGTTCTGAATCCTATGATCAGACCCTCCGAAGGGATGGTTNTTCACTATGTTCTGAATCCTATGATCAGACCCTCCGAAGGGATGGTTGCTCCAGGACAACACACAGACGGATCATGGGAATCTCACAATGTGAACTAGAGGTGGAGACTGAAAGATACGTTGACACACGTCCCGCTCCCACTTACTATTGACATTTTCCCCATTCATCTTGTTATTGACCCATGCAGTTTACTTTCTGAGGAGAAGCTGTGCCCAAGGCGACACGAAGCCGAACATGGATCTCAGGACATAGGAGAAAAATTTGATATGAATATCTCGTTTTGTACTTTTCCTCCGATTAAAGTGTCTTATCATATTTTAGGGTTATTTAACTTAGATAAATCCGGCTAAGTCAATCTATGTAAGTCTATGCCTATTATCTCTTATAAAAAGGTTTTTACACTATTTTCTAGGTGAATTGAACCCTTTTAATTAACCTAGGGACATTGCATGCTAACAACTGAAGTTACAAGCCAGCTCCCAAGTAGGAGGTATTCTATAAACTGTTAACTTAAATACATCCAACCTAGACAAAACCTAACAGGTAGAGTTCCTTTATAATCATAGTAATGTTTTTCCTACTTAGTACATTAAAAATATTTTTAAACTAAGTAAGAAATGATTCTAACCCTATTAGAATTAAAATGATCCTATGTCTAATTAATTTTAAATAATTTTAAATTAATTAATTCATCCTATGATTTTATGTTTGCATGCAATTCTTGATTATAGATCTTATTATTGATTTTTAAACTATTTTTAAATTTTAATGACTAGTCATATAATCACACTTTCTATGGTTTAATTTAAGTAAAAACATATATACTAGTTAAATAATTAAACCATAAAAAATGTTGCATGAATATTGATGCTTAATTTTATGAAGTGGAAATGTGGATGATATGCGTTGATGAAATTGTGTTGTGTATTCAAGTTTCCTCAGCAGAATCCAAGTATAAATTCCTCTGAGTTTCCTGGTAAGTCCAGGGCCGATCACAGGGACTTGTGAAAACAGATTGCGTTGGTAATTTTTAGAAAAACTTTGCGGTAACCAAATAAATAAATTATTGGTTTGTTGTTGATTGCGTTAATGAGAAAATAACATAATGCAAAAAATTTGAAAAAAGTAAATTGTGTGATAGATCCACTGAGTATGTGATAAACGGATTGAGAAGATCTTTAGCTAGCGTTACTTGGGAATACGTCAGACTATGCGATCATGCTACCACCATGCACAGTAAGTCATTTTCCAATATAAATGCGATGATCCTAAGTCTAGGACGCATGTGTTGAATGCAAAAGTGTCCATAGAGCTTATCCCTAAGCCTCTACTCTTGTCCTATGTGATAATGCAAAATGCATAAAAGCAAGGTGACTGTATACAATCGTATCCTATCTCTAGGATGCATGATGCATTGATAACAAATAGTGCTCATTCCTAAGCTCTTATCTCCTGATTATGCGTTCTAATCTGACTCCCCCAAGCCTAGATTCTAACCTGACCTTCCCAAGTCTAGATCGTGTCCTTAGACTACCCTCCGAGTATCTCTAATGGACGAATGAAGCATACATAATACAAGATAATCACATAGCATGAAGATTCCCTAGTGTGCTAGCTAAATGCTTCTCAACCCATTCAACTAATTTAGCTACTCATGCGTAAATAACAAAGAGTGAACAGATATAGAGAAATAGATTCAATTTCGATAAATGAGTGGAGTACAAAATGACAATGGAAGTTAAAGGTAGAGAGCCTGGTAGCAATTCCTTTATGACCGAGGCTTTTACACTTTAATCTCTATTCGGTTCTAAAGATGTTCCCGCTTCCACAGGCGTCGGCACGTTCTCCCAAGCTTACCAGAATGATCTATCGGCACAACCTTCTCTCTCGCGTTCGCCTTAAAGCTGTGTTCCTTTTGCAAAAAGGAGTAGAGAAAGGGTGGAAAGTGGTGTTCACTAGGCAGAACAGTTCAAATACATTGTTGTGGCCTGAGTTTAGAAAGGCTTTTGAAGACAAATACTATCCTCGTTCTTTTTAAGAGGCAAAAAGAGATGAGTTCCTTAGATTGGTCCAGGGAACGTTGACAGTAGCAGAATATGAACAGAAGTTCACTGAGCTATCATACTATGCTCTTCTAATTATAGCAGAAGAAAAGGACAGGTGTAGAAGGCTCGAGAATGGGTTGAGGTAGGAAATTAGAACCCCGATAACTTCTATAGCTAACTGGCTGGACTTTAACTAGTTAGTGGATACCGCTATTCTAGTTGAGCGAAGTTTGGCAAATGATGAACAACTATAGAAGAACGATATGTCTGTAGTGTCGAGAGACAGAGGATTCCAACCCGAAGTTGCAGGCCAATCAAGTATGGGTAAATCAAGAGGAATGAATTTGCAGAAAGCCAGAAGAAAGAGATCTCAACCCTCGGCTAATGCAGCTAGTCAGCTAGGAGCAGCACGTACTGGTCAGTCAGTGGTCAACACGGATTGGAAGCCCATGTACCAAAACTGTGGTAAGAGACACTTTGGGGTATGCTATAGTGGAAGTGGTGTTTGCTTCCAGTGTGGGCAAGTAGGACATTTGAAGAAGGAATGTCCCCAGCTAAACTGAGAAGCTCAAGTGGTGCAGCAGGTAACATCTCAGATTGTTAACCAGCCAAAGGGTGCTGGGAAGAAAGAAGAAGGATCAAGCGGTGCGAAGTAGAAGGGGGTATGATAACTTATAGAAATACAAGTTATTTATGCTCTCTTACTAGATTTTGCGGCTAAAAGAGAAGGAATATGCATCGATTTTATAAATATTAGCTCAGAAATACAATAATTATGAATTATCGCAATTACACCCACTAACATCATCAAGATGGTAAAAGAGGATATTTCTATTCTGTTTTGCAGGAAACCAAGTCACCGCTTGTGATCAAGGCTCAACGAGAAATTGAATAATGCATCTCCGTCACATTGTGCCTGTCAAACCACAATGAAGAGACGATCAATGCAATGACGGTGCAATGCAACAGTTGATCCAGAGCTGAATTTCAACCCCATGTCGTAATAAAAACAACACCGCATGCGAGCACCCGATCGAAAGATGCAGCTGAGAGACGCAAATGCAGAGGATTTTGACACGTGTACAACTAACCGTTGTGCATATTTGACGGTCTGGTTGCATAATAGAATGAATAATTATACCACCATCTTCAAAATTTCCATAACAATAAGTGGGCTCCACAAGTCAAGAGTCAAAGCTTTTCACCTATAAATACCCCCATAGAATTCACAGAAGATATACTTGATACGTGGGCTAATTGATGCTAGATTACTGAGAGAGAGGCTGAGCTGAGAACTGATCGGAAGAAATCCGGGAAGAAAAGAGACAAGGCCGAGAGGTGAGTCTCAGTGCGATTTGGCCAGATCCTCACCTTGAAGCTCTGTGCTTAGATCCCTGCTACTGGTTGAGCAAGCCTGAGAGGGAAGCTCATCCTTCCACAAAATCCATCCATGCCGGCAAGCAATTTTCCATTCTAGATCTATGCCAAGACGTTGGCACTTATTTGTATTTGTTTCTAACTCTATTCATCAACTGTATTTCATCTTCTTAATCTCTTCATTCACAAATCATGTATCAGACGCTAAATAGTTTTATTGAATGTCTTGATCACTTCCATTTCCACTTTTCTGTCTATTTCCGTTCCTCCATTAATCGTTTCTCCATGAAGTTTTCTTAATCCCTTGGTAATTAATATGGATTAAATGAGTAACTTAATCTGTGCTGAAGAGATAAATGCGTTTAGTTAAGGCATGCTAGACGACATCTTCACCTGTGAGAGTAGAAGTGAAGATGCCATTCTGATCTATCGAGAGAAGGTTAGAAGAATGCATTAACTAAAGCGAGTAGTACTTCCAGAGATGGAAGCAACCTTGCATTCATTATGTTTGTCCCTGTTTCACCACAGAAATGTGGGAATGCGGCCGATCACTGAGAGGTGTACGCCAAGGGAAAAGCGGAACCGTACTTATAGCTTTATCATAATTAAGGACTTGCGTTGTTTATATTAGTTATTTTTTCTATTTTTGCGCTGCACATAAGACTTGCCACCGCATAACACGATCTTTGTATAATCTATTTTTGTGTTCTGGGTCACAAAATCTCTAAAGCAGGATTGGAAGTTGATCAGGCAAAGATCGACGCAATTTCCACGTCACCCTCACAAGTGAATGTAAAAACACTTAAGAGCTTTCTGAGACATGCTGGGTTTTATAGAAGATTTATTCGCAACATCTCCCAGATCGCAAGGCCCCTAAGTGCACTCCTCGAAGATGACCGAGAATATAATTTTGATGATGCGTGCACCAAAGCATTCAACACATCGAAAGATGCGCTCATCACCGCACCTATTTTGATTGCGCCAGATTGGTCGCAACCATTTACGTTGATGTACGATGCTAGCGGATATGCTGTGGGCGCAGTTTTGAGTCAGCACAAGGACAAGGTATTGCATCCTATTTATTATGCAAGTAAAACATTGAATGATGCACAGGAGAACTATACAACCATGGAGAAGGAAATGCTCACAGTGGTGTTTGCACTAGAGAAATTTTGACAGTACTTAATCGGAACAAACGTTGTGGTGTAGACATTAATGTTTCCTGGTATGCGGACATAGTGAACTTCATCGTTTGCAGTCAAATACTAGATGACTATACTTACCAGTAGAAGAAAAAGCTAAGACATGATGTCAAATTTTATTTCTAAGATGACCCATTCCTATATCAACTCGGACCTGCGTTCCTAAGCACGAAGTTAAGCACATTCTAGAGCTTTGCCATGAGTCCCCATATGGAGGACATTTTGGGGGCAGCGAACCGTAGAAAAGGTCCTACAGTGTGGCTATTTCTTGCCAACGTTGTTTAAAGATGCCCATGCCTATGTTGTGTAATGCGACAGATGTCAGAGAACGGGGAATATGTCAAAGAGAAATGAAATTCCATTGACATCATTCTTAGAAGTGGAATTATTTGATGCTTAGGGAATTGACTTCATGGGCTCGTTTCCACCATCAGAAGGTCATCACTATATCCTAGTCGCGGTTGATTACGTATCAAAATGGGTTGAGGCCATCGCATGTGCCAAGAACGATGTGGCCACAGTGGTGAAGTTTCTGAAGAAGAACTTTATCAACCGCATAATCACCAACCTATTGACTAAATTTAACGTCAACCATCGAGTTGCAACTGCTTCACCCATAGACTAATGGGAAGACAGAGATTTCTAATTGAGAGATCAAAACTATCTTGGAGAAGGTAGTCAATACTTCGAGGAAGGATTGGTCACCCAAGCTTGATGAAGCACTATGGGCATACAAGACTGCCTATAAAACACCAACTGGCATGTCTCCGTATGCCCTGTCATTGGAAAATCTTGTCATCTGCCACTCGAGTTGGAACTTAAGGTGATATGGGCATGCAAGAAGCTGAAGTTTGATTTAGCAAGTGTGGGGAAAGTTCGGAAGCTGCAACTGAACCAGCTAGTCCAATGGCGAAGGGACGCCTATAAAAATGCCAAGATTTATAAAGAGAAAACCAAGAAGTGGCATGAAGACCGCATAAATGACTGAACATTCACAGAAGGTCAACAGGTATTATTTCGAAATGGTCCCCGACCAGCGAGAACTTCAACTTTCGTAAAAACAATCGCAAATGTGTGTTAAATA
>NC_052356.1:22629018-22721751 GCF_009727055.1 Benincasa hispida
GCTAAATGCACTATGTTGAGGTAGTGATGCGCTGGTAGCAATATCGTGTGCCCGATCCTCTAGAAATGTGTTTAGTTAAGGGGTGTGTTGCGTTAGTACATGCTTGTTGCCCGTCCTCAACAAAAATGTATCGCGTTACTGGAAGCGAGGTGTGAATTTTTAATCGTGCACTCTTCTGAATCAAATTTGAAAGAAAAGCTCAATTCATTATTTTTCTAAGTTGATGAAATTCTTTGATTCTTTGTATAGGCGACAATTTTTGTATTGCGTTAATTTATACTTATTTGTATACTTTGTTAATATTCAATACAATTGAGTAAATATTCTCTCCATTTGCCTATCCCTTTTTCTTTATCATCCTTTGTCAATATTTGCACTATTCTTAATCTTCTATTTATGCGTTCTTCATTGTGCTACCATGATGTAATATATGTTTATACTTAGAAACATTTCCCATACTTTGTAAATTCTGATTAACATTTAGTTAATTCTTAGTTTAGCAGTACTTTACATTTTATCTTTCAAAGTTCTGCTCAAACTTTCTTTTTGAAATTTTCTTCTAAGTGTTTGTCTAGTCTATCCAAACAACGCAATGAAGACCTTGCGCATCTTTAAATTTGGGGGTGGAGAAGGTCTGAGCATATAAGATCAAGAAGAATATGCAGTCAATAAGAAAAATTATGCCAAACTCCAATGTCAGCGCAAGGGAAACCTAAAAAATGTTCCCAACCTGATAAGAGTTTAGTTGTGAAAGAAGCCTGCTCGTAGTTGGATGTTCGTATGACACCCGTAAGAGCAAGCCAAAATGAAGGTAGGTTTCCAAAAACAACGCAGTATGAAAATGAAAAGAAAAAAAAATAATGCAAGAGACAACTCCTCTGAATATCATGAGTTAAAGTTGAAATTGGCACACAATCGTAGTTGAATATTCGCATGACACCTGTGGGAACAAGCCAAAACGAAGAGTGTAACCATGACCAATAGTCTCTAATAAATGAAAAAAGATTTGACCACCACATGTAGACATATCAAGTTGTTTTGACAAAGAAGAGGTAAACATTCTATTTTTAAACTAGAAAATATCTTTGAGCATAAATTTTGTTATATAGAAGAATAAAATAGGGCATGTTAAGAATTAGCATGGATAGAAGGAAATTGCGATGTCAAGTAATGTGCCTAAGTGTAACATTCGGAGCAGCCAATCAACACAAAAATAGAGGATAGGAATTTAGCATTATTGCCTTAGTAGAAAATATGCTTAAGCACAAGCATATATCTAAATTTGGGGGTGTGATAACTTGTAGAAATACAAGTTATTTATGCTGCCTTATCTAGATATTGTAGCTAAAAGAGAAGGAATATGCATCGATTGTATGAAAATTAGCTCTAAAATACAATAATTATGAATTATTGCAATTACACCCACTAAAATCATCAAGATGGTAGAAGAAGATATTTCTATTCTGTTTTGCAGGAAACCAAGTCATCGCTTGCGATCAAGGCTCAACGAGAAATTGAATAACATAGTTCCATCACATTGAGCCCATCAAACCACAATGAAGAGATGATCAACGCAATGATGAGCAATGCGACAGTCAATCCAAAGTTGAATTTCAACTGCATGCCATAATAAAACAACACCGTATGCGAGCACCCGATCGAAAGATGTAGTTGAGAGACGCAAATGCAGAGGATTGTGACACGTGTACAACTAACCGTTGTGCATATTTGACTGTCTGGTTGCATAATAGAAGGAATAATTATACCACCATCTTCGAAATTTCCATAACAATAAGTGGGCTCCACAAGTGAAGAGTAAAGCTTTTCACCTATAAATACCCCCATAGAATTCACAGAAGATATACTTGATATATGGGCTAATTGATGCTAGATTACTGAGAAAGAGGTTGAGCTGAGATCTGATCGGAAGAAATCCGGGAAGAAAAGAGACAAGGCCGAGAGGTGAGTCTCAGTGCGATTTGGCCAGATCCTCACCTTGAAGCTATGTGCTTAGATCCCTGCTACTGGTTGAGCAAGCCTGAGAGGGAAGCTCATCCTTCCACAAAATCCATCCATGCCGGCAAGCAATTTTCCATTCTAGATCTATGCCAAGACGTTGGCACTTATTTGTATTTGTTTCTAACTCTATTCATCAACTGTATTTCATCTTCTTAATCTCTTCATTCACAAATCATGTATCAGACGCTAAATAGTTTTATTAAATGTCTTGATCGCTTCCATTTCCACTTTTCTGTCTATTTTCGTTCCTCCATTAATCGTTTTCTCCATGAATTTTTCTAATCCCTTGGTAATTAATATGGATTAAATGAGTAACTTAATATGTGCTAAAGAGATAAATGCGTTTAGCTAAGGCATGCTAGACGACATCTTCACCTGTGAGAGCAAAAGTGAAGATTCCATTCTGATCTATCGAGAGAAGATTAGAAGAATGCATTAACTAAAGCGTGTAGTACTTCCAGAGATGGAAGCAACCTTGCGTTCATTACGTTCGTCCCTGTTTCACAACAAAAATGTGGGAACGCGGCGATCACTGAGAGGTGTACGCCAAGGGAAAAGCAAAACCGTACTCATAGCTTTATCGCAATTAAGGACTTGCGCTATTTATATTAGTTATCTTTTTTATTTTTGCGCTGCACATAAGACTTGCCACCGCATAACACGATCTTTGTATAATCTTCATAGCCAGCTTTGACCTCAGTATCTTGTATCATGTGACCTATATCTTGTATCATCTTAGCTTAGGTTTACTTTATCCCAATTTATTTTATTATCGCATGTTTACCGCCTTACTTTACTATATCACATGTTTAATTACTTGTACACAAAACTCTTTTATAAATTGAAAAAATCCCTGGTCGCATGTATCACAAATATAACGCAATAACCTCAAACATTCCTTGTGTTCGACCTCGGATCACATTATAGAAACTTGTGGTGGAATTATACTTGGTTCCAATGCAAGGAAACTTGTGACAATGCACAACATACTACATCCATTAATAATGCATATCTAGAAGTAGTATCATATAAAGAAAATAAAGACTCATTGTATAGCTTTTGTCGTTATAGTGTAGTAGGCTGACCTTAGCAGCAGGGGTGTGTGTATGTAGTTACGCACCAGGAAGTCGTAGACTCTCTAGATGTGGTTACTGGTAATGTGACTTTATGTAAACAGTCTGCTTATGTTTTATTTGATCCTTGTACCATGCATTCCTTTGTATCTAGCACGATTGCATCACATTTATATAAGTTGCCTAAAAATATGTCTGAGGATTTATATATATCTACTCCTATGGGGGATGTAGTAGTATGTGATTATTATAGAAGTTGTGATGTGTTAATTGAAGGCGAAGATTTCTGTGTTGACTTAATTCCCTTAAACCTACAAGAGTTTGATGCAATCTTGGGAATGAATTTTCTTGGGAGGTATCATGCTTTTATTGATTGTTATAAAATGGAGGTAGCCTTTAGGAATCCAGGAAAACAGGAAGTAGTTCTTGTGGGAAACAGGAGGTTAATATCAAGTAGTCTTATATCAACAGTAAAAGCTAGGAACTTAATGGGAAAAGGATTTGAATCCTATCTGGCTCATGTAATTACTTCCCAGGATGAAAAGTTGAAACCTAAAGGCGTATCGTAGTTCAGGAGATTCTAGACTTCTTCCCTAAAGAGTTAACAGGCTTGCCACCTGATATGGAAGTAGAATTCACCATTGACCTAATTCCAGGTACAACCCGTATTTCGCATGCTCCGTATAGAATGGCGCAAGCTGAATAAAATGAGCTGAAGGTGCAGTTTCAAGAATTGGTTGATAAAGGATACATTAGACCCAATGTATCACCCTGGGGAGCTCCAGTTCTATTTATAAAGAAGAATGATTGTTCATTCAGGATGTGTATTCACTATAGGCACCTAAATAAGGTAACGATCAGTAACAAATATCCGTTACTGGGTATTGATGTTCTCTTTGATCAGTTGAAGGGAGCAACAATATTTTCTAAGATAGATCCGAGGTCAGAATATCATCAGCTGAAGGTGAAAGAGATTGATGTCCCTAAGATTGTACTCAGAACCCGGTATGACCACTATGAGTTTCTGGTGATGCCATTTGGCCTAACAAATTCTCCTGCCATTTTTATGGGCTTGATGACTAGAATATTCCACCCTTATTTGGACCAGTTTGTCATAGTTTGTAGTGATGATTGTTGGATTGTATCAGCATGCAGCGGAAGCAACAAGGATCATTAAGCACTCTAATTCATTAATTTTGGCAGAAACTAAAGCATGCTCTTATAGAAATAAATGGGTTTCAAGTCATACCTTTGTAGAACTCTTGAAATCTCGATTTCTAGCTTTAGATTTCTCCAAATCTTCTTGTAGACCATTTCAAGATCTTCCTCACTATTCTATTAGTGCTCTAGATTGAGTTGTGGGCTCAAAATAAGCCTAAATCAAGGGAACTTTGAGAATAACTCACAGCAGCAACGCATTTGAAGAACACCTTCTTCGCCACTAATTTTTCAGCAAAAATTATATAGATTGCATGTCTCAATTCTACTCTCAAATCAAGGGAACTTTAGTTTATGGGTTTCGTGTGAGCCACTTGAAGGTGTAATGGAAAATCCCATAATTCCATTTATGTGTTTTTTAACTTTTCCAATTTGATTTTAAAATCAAATTTGATTTCAAAATCAAAATTTATTAATTTTACAAATTATTTCATAAATTAATTTTTTAATAAAATTAGTAAATAATTATTTAAACAATAAAAATAATTTTAATTAATTTAATATCAAATATTAAATTAATTTTACACAAATCTACTTTTATATATTTAAATCATATTTCAAAATTAATTCTCTAAATCTGTTTAATTCTTAAAATTAAACATGTAATTATATCTCATATAATTACTAATTCCTTTAATTCTAATTTGAACGTTTTAAATTAACTTATCAAGCTACTCTAAAGCCAATCCATTTACGAGCTAGTAGGGGGACCTCGCGGACCTACATATCGTGGGCCCCAACGATCCAAGATTAATTGGCTAAACTCATTAGATCGAATTAACCCCCATTCGTAACTAATGGGGTCACTCCACTAAAGGCCATAGTTGAACTCCCCTCACTATAGATATATTATGTCCACATTTTGTTCGTCGGCCGGGTCAAATCTATGTTTTACCTCCGAGATTACCTCTTGTTTCTTAAGTACCATTGATTCTCTAATGAACAATTGATTTGCGATCCGATCAACAAACCGAGTCGCTCTCGGGTCAATGAGAGGGTAGGACCCCTTGTTCAAGATCCATAATCAGAACTTAAGGGAGCAACCTCTCTACTATTCCTAACAGTGGGTAGGAGTGAATTCCTTCTTGCACCCATTTAGATATCTATTTGGTCTAACCCCTGAAATGAGAGTTTATCGAGCTGGTGCTATTGAGCCAATCCTCACCTATGCAAATCTAAGGATAATCCTTAATAAACAGGAGTTCATAGTTAGCTCAGGATTAAGGTCAAGTTACCTAGGTCATCTCTTTGAAATAGTCAGTCTTAAACAGTAAACAACGTTAAAAAGTAAGAGTGACTGATTTCGTGGTCCGATCTTGTACAAACCTTTTACACAGGGACACCTCTACTCCTCATGTCATAACAAGTATGAATTAGGATCACTTTGTTTGAAGTACTTTACAATTCTTTGTAACAACTACATAGTAGGCCACATCCCAGAATAAGGCACCCGATCTTATTCATATACTATAGAACATTTTGACTATTCACTCGAACCTGATCTACTTTTATGTCTAAGTACTCATGTAATATACAAGGGACTTTTAGGTTTATTGGATTTCTAATAAGCAATACATATATTCAATAACAACTTATTGAATTTTCAGAATAAGTTCTATTATTTACAAACCACGAGTTTTAGGACATAAAACCCAACAAACTTTCAATTGGACTAAAATTCCAATGGTAACTTATATATCCAATATATAAGACTGAGCTTCTGAGTTTTATAGAGAAATACAATAAACTACGGCATCCCATACCCATGGTTTACCATTCGGTATCCCATACCCGATATTTCTCCCACTTGCCTTAGGTTATTAATCTTGTATTTCTAGTCTTACTAGGTGATTCTCAAACACTCTAGCCGAGAGAATCATTATAAACATGTTAATGTACAATAGACTTCTTATTAAACTATATGGGAAATGCATCTTATTCTCAATTATGACCAGAAGTCATAATTTCCTCCCACTACATTGAGGTACTCTCAACTCTTTGAGTAAGACGTGTCTGACCTATCTTAACAACTTTTTGTTATCAGTAAGATCTAGAAATTTTTAAACTTCCTATACTTTGATCTAATTGACTTTTAGTCATTTTTAAATATCTGAATATTTGCTAATTGCTTTTAACAGTTTGATTCTTAACAGAAGTTGCTATGAGATAGAACAAACACAATTTTCGAAAATGAACATTTCATTTACGACAAAAATATATAGATTTTGTTCTTTTACAAGATAACAAAAGCAAGTAAGGTTATCATTAGTCATCAACATCTCCCACTAGTTAAGCTGAGCAAACAGTGTTCAGGAACTATTTTGCCTGTTTTGCTTTCTCTGCTCTCTTCTCAGCAAGATACTGAGGGCAATTTCTCTTCCAGTGCCCTTCTTCATTGCGGTGGAAACACTTTCCTTTGTTTGCATCGTTGTTCTTTCTTTTCTTTCCAGCGAGTTTCTTCTTCCCCTTCCCTTTGCTCTTCTTCAATGGAACATTCTTACTCTGTGAAGTGGAAGCAACATTAGGCTTTTTGGAGGACGTTATTATCTTTTCAGTAGTAGTAATGCTTATTTCTGATTCCAGTCCTTTAGTTCTCAACATAGTCTGGTAAGCCTGTAGCTCATTTAGCAGAGTAGCCAAACTGTATTCAATTTTATTCATGAGTGCATTTGTGCAGAAGTGAAGAAAACTCTTCAGAAGAGATTCTAGAATAAAACCGACTTGACTTCTCTAGTCAATAACAACGCCGTTTACTTTCGCCGCATTAAAGTGGACCATCATGTCCAGGACATATTCACGAACAGGGGCCCCTTTTTTCATGCAGTTGTTGTAAACGTACGTGATGACATCATGCCTTAGGATGAAGTACGGTTGTCCAAACATCCCTCGTAGAGATTCCATAATCTCTTTGGCAGTACCCATATCCTCATGTTTCTTCGCCAAAATATCAGATATACAAGCAAGGATATAAGCACGAGCTTTATCATCTACCCTGATCCATCTATCATACGCATCCCGAATAGTTCAATTTGTATTAGAGCTCGAAATGGGGGGACAATCCTCTGTTAAGATAAACCATAAATTGTCTATCACCAGTATAGTGTCCAAATTTGATTTTCAAATTACATAATTATCTCCAATCAGTTTATCCAATGCCAATAATTTTATTATCGAACTCTTCATTCTAAAATTATAAAAAATTCTATAAATGTTTACTTTTAAATCCGATCAAATTTTAGGAAAGTAACAATAATATACCCACAACCATTATTTATTTGCAATGATACTACAACAAGACATTCTTGACTAAATACTATCTCAAGAATAACTCATATTCTGATAGTCATTTAGCTACTGCTTTTGGTCAGAAATTATTAACACTTAATAATTCTGTAAGTGTAACCCTTCGTTTTCAGACGTCGGAGGTCAGCCCTAACTACACTACTGAAGTGCAGAGTCAAGGTTCGGAATTGACCTAAGAAATCTCATCCATCTTTGGAGCTTGAGTTGTTCTGAATCCTATGTTACAACCCTCCAAGGGGATAGCCGTCGTTAAATGACTAGCAAAGGGCCGCTAAAAGCTAACCAGCAGGCGCAACATAGGAACCTCACGATCCAAACTAACAGAAGAGACTGCAGGATATGTTGACACATATCCTTCATCCACTTACTATGAAATACTTCCCCCGTTCACCTTGGTATTGACTCATACATACCACTTTCCTAATGGAGGTCACTTCCAGGGTGACACGAAGCATCATATGAATCTCACGGTGTGAACTATGTGAAGACGTGACAGTTGAAATCTATATATCATATATATGATTTATGTTCGAAAAACTTCCCCTTATTGACCGAAACCTAAATTTAAGCTAAAAAATACTTTTCGAATGGAGATCTCTTCAAGGGTGACACAAAGTACCGCTTAAATCTTGATAGTGAAATCTTAGGGACGTGAGAGCTAAAAATAAAGTATCATATATGTTATTAATCTCCCACTAAAGTTTTCTAATAACTTTATCATATAAAAGTTATTGAACTGCCTCTGAAGTGTTCTATTAAAACGAAAAATTTGTACTTAGGTTCTTTTTCGGCTAATAAAAAAAACCTTAAGTATATGTGCTTTTATCCAAGTATAACACTTATAAATGGATTCAAACCTACAATGTCTAGGTGACAAACCATTTTATTACCTCACACCGCTCACATATACTCATAAAACTGGTTACCAACACTCAATAATTCGGCCATAATCCCCAGGTAGGAGGTGTTCCGTAGACCGTCAACTTAAATACCCCCAACCTTTGATAGGATTATATATCGATTTAGTTTGTATCCCAAGTTTTACAAGTTCAACGATCTATTTTAACTATTAAAATGAGTGGTTAACCTACGTGAGCGTACAACTACTCTTTGTTGTGGATTTTAAATGTCTAACCCAATTTTTATAACAACTTACAAGATTTTTAGACATGCTAAACATCCACAACATACATCAAAGGCATTTAATATTTAATATAACAATTATATTAAATACAAGAAACCCTAACATGGATACTATATATTATAATATATTATAACATACTTTCAATGTATGTAACATGCTTCCTATGGTGGAATTTTAAATCTATGTGGCATACTATATGCACATGCAAGATTTATTTAATTATAACATACATCAAATGAATAAATAATTAAACACAAACTAATGTGGTTTTAGTTTTGGCATAAACAAGCAAACAAAAGCCTAATTAATACAAAACAGCTTCTGAACTACTCATACCACTCCAAACCAAACCCAAACAACTTGAACAAGACCTGAACCATCTGAATCGGACCAGAAAAGTCTGAACTGGACTAGCCAAAAACCTTTTGAGGCTGAACCAGATTGGACCTCAAGAGAACCGGTCGAACCGGTTGCTCTCGCTCCATGCTCGAAATCTTGTTGAGGCTCATCGTATAACAATGTCGATTATCGTCTAGCATCTGCCTAATCGTCTAGTGTTTGCTTGATCGTGCTCATCGTATAACACCTGACAAGCTACATGATCGTGTATTGTCTTTCTTTTACCATATAGTTCGATCATCTAGTGTCGGACAATGTTACACGATCGCTTAGTGTCTAACACTATCGTGCAGTGCCCTCGTCTGACGCCGGATGAAACTACATGATCGCATAGCACCATCGTATAGTGCCTCTTCTTAATTGTTTACGCACGTGATAACGAGCAGAAATGCACGTTATCATAGTGCTAAGTTCTTAAACAATGTTGGATTGCATTAATAAAACATGTTAAATTGCGTCCATCAAGCATCAATTTCATAATATTGCGATCACATGCGTTCATCGCATAGGAACAATTGAGTTTAGTGTTTTTATGCAGAATATGCATTGATGCAATGCAAGAATTGCGATCATAGAAAATCAATGGTCGAGCGCAACTTCACCGCAAGGCTTTACGATGATTGTGTTCGCAAACATTCGACCGAGAAGGATTGCCACAACTTGGTCAGCATAACATGGTGGGCACATTGACACGGTGAATCTTTATATCTTTTCTTACAACATGTGAACAAATATGAATGTGACTTAATGAATCATGCAAGCTCACGTTGCCATAAACTTGATGACATAGAAATGGAATGTTATGCTGTATTATCGCTTATGCACATTACGTCTAAATATATGCGTTGTTAATCATATGCTTGTAGTATGCGATGGAGTAATGTGTGTCACAAGTTTCCTTGCGCTCAAACCAAGTATAATTCCAACACAAGTCTCTCAGAATAATCCAAGGCCGAACACAAGGATTGTTTTCGTTAATGTGTTATTCATGTGGTATATGCAACCAGTTTTTACAATTAATAAAGAATGGTTGTTTATACAGATGATTATTCCAGGTATGGGCTTATTTTCCTAATGCGCCAAAATTATGAAATTTTTGAAAATTTCAAAGAGTACAAGGCTAAGGTTGAAAACCAATTAGGTAAAGAGATTAAAACACTTCGATCAGATCGAGATCGTGAGAATATGGACATAGAATTCCAGAAATATTTGATAGAACATGGAATTCAGTCTCAACTCACAGCCTCTGGCACACCTCAGCAGAATAGTGTGGTAGAAAGGAGAAACAGAACCTTGCTGTACATGGTTCGTTCCATGATGAGTTATGCTCAGTTAGCAAATTCTTTTTGGGGACACACAGTTGAGATTGCGGTGTATTTTGAACATAGTTCCCTCGAAAAGTGTTTTTAAAACGCCTTACGAGCTCTAGATGGGTCGTAAAGAAAATTTACATTACTTCAAGATTTGGGGTTATCAAGCACATGTGTTGGTGCAAAATCCTAAAAAGCTAGAACACCGTTCAAATATATGCCTATTTGTAGGCTATCCAAAAGAAACAAAAGGTGGTTTCTTTTATGATCCTCAGGAAGATAAAGTGTTTGTATCGAAAAATGAAACCTTCCTAGAGGAAGATTATATAAAGAACCATCAACCTCGCAGTAAGCTAGTAATAGAAAAAATGTCTAGAGAAACGACAAATGCATCAACAAGGGTTATGATTGAGTAGGTCCTTTAACAAGAGTTGTTGATAGAGCAGGTCCGTCAACAAGAGTTGTTGATGAAATTGATACTTCACATCCTTCTCAAGAGTTGAGAATGCCTCATCGTAGTGGGAGGGTTCTATAATAGCCTGACGGGTACATGGGTTTAACTGAAATTCAAGTCATCATACCAGATGATGGTTTAGAGGATCCATTGTCTTTTAATCAAGCAATGAATGATGTGGACAAAGACCAATGGATTAAAGCCACGGATCTTGAAATGGAATCTATGTATTTCAATTCTGTTTGGGATCTTGTAGATCAATGGAAGGGGTAAAACCCATCGATTGCAAATGGGTCTACAAGAGAAAACGAGACTAAGCTGATAAGGTACAGACCTACAAAGCTAAACTAGTGGCAAAAGGGTTTACCCAAAGAGAGGGGCTAGATTTTGAAGAAACCTTCTCTCCAGTTGGCATAATAAAGTCTATTAGAATACTTTTATCCATAGCCACATTGTATGATTATGAAATATGGAAAATGGATGTTAAGACAGCTTTTCTGAATATCTATTTTGAAGAGAGTATCTATATGTCTCAACCAGAAGGGTTTATACAGCAGGGTCAAGAGCAAAAGGTTTGCAAGCTTAATCGATCCATTTATGGATTAAAACAAGCTTCTAGATCTTGGGATATGATATTTGACGTTACGATCAAATCTTATGGCTTTGAACAAAATATTGACGAACCCTGTGTCTATAAGAAACTCATCAACAAAACTGTCGCTTTTCTGTGTTGTATGTTGATGATATTCTACTCATTCGGAATGAGGTAGAATATCTAGATGACGTTAAGAGATGGCTGGCTTCACAATTCCAAATGAAATATTTGGGAGAAGCACAGTATGTTCTTGGAATCCAAATAGTTCGGAATTGCAAGAACAAAACATTAGCTTTTTCTCAAGCATTTTATATAGATAAGATGTTGTCAAGGTATAAAATGCAAAATTCGAAGAAAAGAACTTTACCTTTCAGGCATGGAATTCACTTGTCTAAGGAACAGAGTCCTAAGACACCTCAAGAAGTTGAGGAGATGAATCGAATTCCATATGCATCTATAGTTAGGAGTTTGATGTATGCAATGTTGTGTACTCATTTCAATATAAGCTATGTTGTAGGAATTGTCAGCAGATTTCAGTCCAATCCTGGTCATGACCATTGGACTGCTATTAGAAACATTCTCATGTATCTTCGGAGAACAAGAGATTATATGCTCGTGTATGGTCCTAAGGATCAAATCCTTACTGGATACACTGATTCTAACTTTCAGACTAATATTGATTCGAGGAAATCAACTTTGGGGTCAGTATTTACTCTTAATGAAGGAGCTGTTGTGTGGAGAATAATCAAGTAGAGTTGTATTGCAGACTCCATAATGGAAGCTGAGTATGTAGCTACAAACGAAGCAGCAAAAGAAGCAGTATGGCTCAGAAAGTTCATGATAAATCTCAAAGTAGTTCCTAATATGCACTTGCCTGTCACTTTTTATTGTGATAATAGTGGAGCAGTTGCAAATTCAAAGGAATCACAAAGCCATAAAAGGGGAAAGCATATCGAACGAAAGTACCATCTCATTAGGGAGATTGTACACAGAAGAGATGTCATTGTCACTCAGATTGCTTCCCAAGACAACTTAGCTGATGCATTTACGAAGGCCCTCTAGACTAAAGTGTTCGAGGGTCACCTATTAGGACTAGGTCTACGAGTTTTGTATCACTAGGGCAAATGGGAGAATTTGTGGGTATTGTAATGCCCTAGTTTATTATATTTGTACTTTTTATTCTCTCCATGTAAACTCAACACTGTATATATTTGTATATATTGATCCACTGGAGTTTTAGTCCAAATGAGAGTATTGTTGGGTTTTATGTCCTAAAAACTCGCAGTTTTAAAATAATAAACATTTTTTATTATTAATATACTTGTTATTGATCTCATAAATTGTATGAAAGTCTAAATCCGATGAACTAAGACCCATGACTATTGTATGAGTACTTAAACTTTATGTGGAGACATAAGAGTGGATCAGGTTCGAGTAAATAGTCAAAATGATCTATGGTACATGAATGAGGTTGGGTACCTTATTCTGGTGACACCATTGGATGCGGCCTACTCTATAGTTGTTACAAGGAGTGGTAAAGTGCTACATACAATGTGATCCTAATTCGTACATGTTATGACATGAGGAGTGGGGGCATCCTATGCAATAAGTTTGCATAAGATCAGGACCAAGAAATAAGTCACTCTTACTTTATAATGCTATTTACTGTTTAAGACTAACTATTTCACCTAGATGACCTGGGTAACTCGATCTTAATCCTGAGCTAACTATGAACTCCTGTTTATTTGGGATTGCCCTTACATTTGCATAGTTGAGGGTTGGCTCAATAGCACCAGCTCAATAAGACTCCCATTTCAAGGGTAAGACTTGCTAATTATGGTTAAATCATGTGGACATAATATATCTAAAGTGAAGGGAGTGCAACTATGGGCTTTAGTGGAGTGACCCATTAGTTAACGAATGGGGATTAATTTGGTCTAATGAGTTTAGCCAATTAATCTCGGATCGTTGGAGCCCATGATTTGTAGGTCCGCGAGGTCCCCTTACTAGCTCGTAACGGACTAGCTCTAAAATAGCGTGATAAGTTAATTTGAAACGTTCAAATTAGAATTAAGGGAAATAGTAATTATATGTTAAATTTTACAATTAAAATAAATAGGGGAATTTACATATTTAAATATGATTTAAGTATATAAAGATGGATATATGTTAAAATTAATTTAATATTTGATATTAAATTAATTGAGTTTTATTTAATAATTATTTTATGAAATTAATTAAATTTTTCATTTTTCATTTTTTTCATTTTCTTTATTTTAAAAATCAAAATAGATTTAATAAAATCAAATTTTTATTTTTTGAGATAAAATTAAAAATGAAAAGAAATCAAAACACTTAAATGGAAGATGAAGATTTTCCATTATCCATCTTTTAAAGTAGCTCACACATGAAGCAATATCTTTGCCTTGTCTTCTCCGAGCATGGGCTGCAACTCATGCAACTCTTTTCTTTGCATGTTGATCTGCAATATAATGAAGAGATTGGAGTGAAAATCGGGCATGCAATCTATAGAGATTTTGAGAGAAAATTTGATTTGAAGAAAGAGTTCTTCAGCTGATTTTCTACATTGAACATTTCTCCTTCTACCCTTGATTCAAACTTGTTTTGAGTCCCACAACTCAATCTAGAGCACTAAGAGAATAGTGAGGAAGATCTTGAGGTGGTGTACAACAATATTTGGAGAAGATAGCAGCTGGTGAAGGAGCTTTAAAGAAGTTCTACAAGAGGTATGTCTTGAAACTAACTTGTTTCTGCAAAAGCATGCTTTATATTTGGCCAAAATTAGTGAATTTGAGTGCTTAAATGATTCTTGTGCTTTCGCTACTGTTGATACAATCCTACAATAAGATCAAAAATAATAAAGTAGTTTTTCTAGTACTTTATGTAGATGATATTCTACCCGTTGAGAATAATGTAGGGTACCTTGCTAATGTAAAAAATTGGCTAGCAACCCAATTCCAAATGAATGATTTGGGAGAGGCGCAATATGTTCCTGGGATCCACATCATTAGAGATCATAAGAACAAAACATTGGGATTGTCTCCATTGTCCAACAAACCAGTCAGTTGCAGTAACCCGGTCGTCTCCACGAACGACAGCAACACGAAAAGTCACGAAGAAGTAAGAAGCGGGGACGACACCATCAGTTGGAGCCCTTGGTATTCTCAGAGTGAGAATCCAAAGTGTGGTCTTTGGTGAATTTGTAGAGGTAGAAGAAAAGACAGATCGTATTGACGATAAGTAAGTGGGAGAGAAAGAGCTATCATATAACAGAGATGCATATCGTTTAGATGAAACTACACGATCATGTAGGTTTTACTAAGTGATCGTTTAATAAAAGGTAGCCGATTGTTTAGAAAACGTTGCACGCTATGTGATCATTTAGGAAAGCTAAGCGGTCATTTAGGGAAAGTCGTGCGATCGTTTAAACATTGGTGTGTTATTGTTTATACAATGAGCTACTATCGTATAAACTCTTAAGCTAGGTGATCATTTACGTTTCCACTGTTGGGATTGATGTCTAATTCTCCCCGAGTCTTGTTGTTTTGTAAACATACACATTGTTCAATGAATAAAATAAGTGTTATTTAATTCTGGCATTTACTCATATCCAATAAACAAAGTTCCTTGGCTATCTTATGTGAACTTAAGCATGTATATGTGATATACAAATGAATCATGCCTTAAGTGATAACCTAAATCGATCTTTAGTATAAGGATTGAGGTGGGATACCTGATCCTAGTGCTACTACGGATACGGCCTGCTTTGTAGAGGTTCACAAGTGTTGTAAACTACTACAGATGGTAGATCCTGACTATTTATGTGGAGACGTAGAACGGGGGTGTCCTATACAAAGAGTTTGTATAAGATTTGGATCACAGGATGACTACACTCTGTATATAACGCCATTGATACTAGAGACTTGCATCTCACCTAAACGACCATAGGTGACACGACCTCAATCCTGAGTGTTTTGTGAACTTCTGCCTTTGAGGGCGATCCTTTGATTAGTATGGGTGAGAGTGGCCAGATTTTCAACTCAACATGCCTACCTTTTTGGGGACTTGTCTAATTTAGGAGCTGGGAACTAAATCCACAATATGGAATTCACTCCTTTCCCATAGCAAGGATAAGTAGAGAGATTGCTCCCTTAAGGGCTGATTTCAGGTCTTGAACATAGTGGCCACAGCTTCTCTTTGGAAGAGAAGACTCGGTCATAGTAGGACTATGACTTATGTTCATTAGAGGGATCAATGGTACTTAAGGAGAAAGATGTAACTACAGGGGCATAACGGTTAGTGGCCCAGCTATACTTACAAGCGATTTATGAAGGATTGTCGCACTGCTGATTGGTTAAGATGGACACATAATATATTTGTAGTAAGGAGAGTTCAGCTGTCGGTCTTTAGTGGAGTGCCTGGCAGTTAATGGATGGTGGATCCCATGACTAAAGAGTTTAGTCAGTTATTCACGTACCATTGGAGCTTCGGATCTACAGGTCCATGAGGTCCCTTGGTAGCTTGGATTATGTTGAGGATCAGTTCTTGGTGTTGATTTGAAATGTTCAAATTGACAAGAGGTATTTTGATTATATATGATATAATCGGTATGATGTATAAGATACATCTAGTGGAGGATTGATTTAAATAGATTTACATCTGTCTCTTATACACATCTAGATGTGTATAAGAGACAGACCAAGGTCGCCTTGTTGGTGGTGTCAGACTCAACTCGACACCGTCGAGGTTTTCTGGAGGCCGTTCGTGGTGCTGTGGAGGCCGTTCGTGTCGCTGAGGATGAATGTGGTGTTCGTTCGTGTTGTGGAGGAGTTTGTGACCGAGGAGATCATTGAGGACGAGCGCAAAGTGTTCGTGGTCACTGTTGTTCGATCACAGTGCACATCGGAGCGTGGAGACGCTTCTGCATATGTGCGTAGAGTTTGTCTTTCTATACATTTGAGTTTTTACATGTTGTAATTTCTGTACGAATCACATAACTATTTGTTTGAAGTCGATTGTAAATGATTTATTGATTCATGATTGTAATTTGGAATAGTCTTGCTTCTGTTGCTCACGAAAATTTCGTTTCAAATTTCCTTCATCCACACCTCTAACTTTTTGCAAAATGAAACTAATTTTCATTTTATTCATCGGTTACCATAACTGAATGCGGCTGCTCCCACTAATGCACGATTGAGGAGAATAATATGGCCAATTATCTCATAATTAACCAACTTAATTATTATGAATATAATCATATTATATTCTTACCCTATAGTTTGGTATCACATATCTACTATAATAATTTCTCCTCCACTTGATATAAATCATATTTATATCTAATTTCCTCCAAAATAATGTATCACATACATTTAGCCAATTATATCATATATAATTAACTAGTTCAATAATATCATATATAATCGAACTCCCTCTTGTCAATTTGAACATTTCAAACTGACCCAAACACTGATTATCGACTTTATCCAAGCTACCCAGGGGACCTAATAGACTTGTGGCTCGAAGTTCCAATGGTACGCAAATAGCTGACTAAACTATTTAGCCACGACATCCACCATCTGTTAACTATCAGAAATTCCACTGAAGACCAACAATTGAACTCTTCTTACCATAGATATATTTCTATATCCATCGAATATAACCAATCATGAGTACGAGGACCCTTCACAGATGCTTGTAAGTACAGCTGGGCCAATTTACTGTTTTTCTCCTATTGTTACATCTCACTCCTTAAGTACCACTGATTCCTCTAATGAACAATATAACATAGTCCAACTATGTGTGAACACCTCTCAGGCCAAGATAAGGTGTGTGGCACCACATCGTTCGAGCCCTGGAATCAGCCCTTAAGGGAGCTATCTATCTACTTGTCCCTGCCTCAAGTAAGGAGTGAATTCCATCTTGTGTAGCTGAGTTCCCAACTCTCAAATCAGACGAATCCCCAAAATGGTAGGTTTGAATCGGCAACTTGGCCACTCGCACCCATACAAATCAAAGGACGGGACTCAATCGCAGGAGTTCCCCACTCACTCAGGATTGAGGTCATGTTACCTATGGTCATCCTAGTGAAGTGAAGTCTCTGTCATGAATGGTGTTATATAACGAGACGTTAATACTTCGTGGTTCGGTCTTATACAAACTCTTTGTATAGGATGCCCCCGCTTACATGTCCCTTACACAAATGATCAGGATTAGATCATCTGTGACATGTCACAAAACTTATGACCATTCCACAAAGCAAGCTGCCTCTGTAGTATTACTAGGATAAGGTTTCCCTCCTATATCCATATACTACAGACCATTTTGGTATCACTCAATATATGATCCACTTGTATGCCACCAGATACATGCTTAAGTTACATACAGATAACCAGAGATTTTATGTTTATTGGATTGTTGTAAAGCAAATAAAACATATAATTGAGCAAAATCAAGATGTCAAATAAATATCATATATTATATAACACAAGCGTTCATACAAACAGTTTACAAACTAGATGACATGAGACTTTAGGGATCATAAGAACAAATCATTAGGTTATGCATTGATCATGCATCATCTCTTTATTATAAATGTTATAATTTAAATAGGTATGATTTAATTATGTAAGAGCATGCTCATGCATCATATAATATAAGAGTTATATTTATGCATGCATAAAAAGCATTGACATGCATCATCTTTGTATTATAATTGTTATAGTATAAGGTTGAATGGAAAGCATGTTTTGCTTGGTTATTATGTGTATATATACAAAAGTTATATATAGTAATGACCGAACATTGCATGAAGCGTGACACATAGGTTACTTTTTAAATGTTATAAACATCTTATTGTGCGCAAAGGTTTCTTAGTTGTTTCTTTTTAATAGTTAAAGAGAAATTAGAACTAAAAGAAATAAGAAAGACATGCATGCTCACTTAGGTTTAATTCATGGATTTAAAATTCTTAAAACTTGGATCATATAGACCTAAGATCACAGTTCTAATATGATTAGCAACCCTAAGGCTTTAATCTTTTAATCAACTTAGTTAATTTGACTAATAGAAGGTTAAAGTGTAGCAAATCTATCTATAAGGGACCTTTTGTCTAAGCCGGGTTCTGTCTAGGCTGGGGTATTTATGTTGACGAAAACGTAACACCCCTACCTGGGAACTTAGCTGGAAAGGTGAATTAGATAGATTTAATGCATGCATGCAAGTTAAGGACAGTCCATTAAAGTGTTTAAATGTGACTACTTGAACTTGTTCATATTTCATAGATACACATTGTTTATGAACGGGAATTAAAAAGATGACTTAGACTAAAATCAGTAGCCAGATTGTCTAGGTTAATGAACACCTAGGTAGAACATTCAGTGGGAGGTACTTGGGGCATGAGATGCTTCACTTAAACCTTTCACATTTCTCCTAAATAGTCCACACCGTGAGATCTACCCTCGGCCTTGAGGCACCTTTGGCGTGTCCCCTTAATGAATGGTGTTTGGGTAGGTAAATATCAAGGTGTTTGGATAGAGTGTTCATAGTAAGTGGGAGCGGGAAGTGCGACAGCATATCCTTCGATCTCCCTCGTTGGGTTGAATAAAGTTACTGCGCATCGCCTTGAGGCACCCTGGGAGTGTCCCCCTAAAGGATGGCAATTTTGTGTGTTTCTTTATTTGATCTCCTGTAAGATCCGAATTTGCTCATGGATGCTCTTTGTTAAGAGTTCCTTCAATGTTAGCTAGATATTCGATGTAGAACTCTAAGAAGGGTTTATTGCCTTTCAGTCATGGTTTCATTTGTCTAGAAACAATGTCTATTAGGTTTTTAAAGGATGTATATTTTCTCTATTAATTCCCCAAAATTGTGTTGATTATTTGCTTTAGTTGCTAATTTTGTAGGTTAAACAATCCCCAAAGTACTTTGGAGTCATTACAAGAAAATTGTGCCAAAAAGATAAAAAAAAATTACGAAGAAAATCAGCAAATTGAAGAGAATCGAGTAAACACCCAAGAGAGCATCGAGTAATGTTGTTGGATCATCAACCATCGAGTATTTAGCAGAATATTGCCAAATATCATCGAATAAAGACTGTTGAGTATTTAACCATTTTCCATCGAGTCATCAAATATCAAGTCATCAAATTTCTTCTTATTCATTTTCCATCGAGTTAAAACTATCAAGTAAAGGACATCCAGAGTCGAGCATCAAGTATTGACCATCGAGCATTGAGGATCGAGTATGAAACAGAAAACTCGATGCGTTCATTCTTCTTCTGGATTTTGACATGATTCATCTGTGTGCCTCACGATGCTTTGCTACTGGTATAAATGAGTTCAGTTCTTCAGCAAAACATCATTAATATAGAAGAGATATCGGTTTTTTAGAAAATCCATCATTCTCTGGAGGGAAAAGTTAGAAGAAGAGAAACCCATTTTTTTTAGAGAGAGACATTGATTTCCAAGAACGATTCTTGTAATTTTCTGTGAGATTAAGACAATTTGTATGCAGACTTTTTTCAATATGCAACTATCAATGGATTGCTTGAAGAATTTCAGTCTCCATGAGTAGGTAAATATTTTTCTTGAGGAACTATGTAATTAGGCATTTTTGGGGCTTTTCTTGAATTTTTTTTCATGTAATTACTTTCTTTTGAATTTTCTTGCTAAGATTTAGAATAAAATTGATTAAGATTGAATTAACGACTCAAGATTAATCGGTTTTTGTATGTAAAAATTATGTAGTTCTATAACAAAATTGTAATTGTAGTTGCAAGAATTAGTAGTCTTTATAGAAAATGTGGACTTCTTTTCCTCTTTTCTTTAAGGAATCTACTAATTTAGAAAATTCATGTAATCAATCTTGCATTTTCAGCCTTTTGATTTCAAGATTGGAAAAGTTAAGAAAACCCATGAGTTTAATGCAATTTAGGGATTAATTGTGAAATGTCTTTAGGAAGCAATTAAGACATAGATTAGGGTTAATTGAGAAAGTAGCTAATTAGGACATTAGGAATTTATTCTTAATGAACTATTGAATAATCTAACTGCATGATTTCTTATTAAGTCAATGACATAATTTTCTAGTTACATAAAATCCCCAAGATTTCATTTCAATTGAATCTTATATCACAATCTCTCTTATTTCTCTCATCAATAAACTTCCTATATCAATTCTTATCTTTTTGCTTAGTTAGTTTTTGATGACATGCCGAAATGCACGTCATCTTAGGCCTTTTATTTAGAATTATGAAGGCTGTTACGCAGAATATGCGGCAGTTATGTTAGGAATTCATGAGAAAATGAGTTTGCATAGTTCAGCATTAAGAATCTCGGCTAACCCACTATTATGTGTTATTATGCGTTCAATTGTCTATCTTTGTAGTTAACGCAAAAAAAAAAAAAAAAAAAAAAAAAAAAAAAAAAAAAAAAAAAGCGAATGCAGACATCACACCTCGCACCAGATTACCCTCCTAACCTCGATCGAATGGTGACTGCAGCAGTTACCAACCCTTTTGCTGGCACTTACTGCCTGTCTTACCTATTAAATATTCTCAAATCCTGAATACATATATATTAACTCAGAACTTAACACATTTACATTACAGGGTTTCGCAGCATTGTTTATACATGGATATCACAACTTAGTGAGCCCCATCAAGAATACTAGTCTCTAGACAGACACATACTAACTAATACAGGTCTTCAATTACGCTTCCTTCAACCTGTTTCTTTTAGTGGCAGAGCAGCAGCAGAAAAGTCTTTTGGGAACTGACCGCTATCTGAAAAGGAAAGCATTTGAAAACGTGAGCTAGAAGCCCAATCAGTGACTTAATAAAAACATAAATCACATACTTAAACTGGAAACTTGAAAACATAACACTGGAACTAAAATATACTAAGCAAACGTGTACATAAAACCTTTAAAACCATTGTATCTTAAACTTAAATCTTAGTTAAGAATGAACATTCTTTGCTCTAATTCCCAACGCCAAACCATGGCAAGATGAGACCTTTACTTCGACCTGTTCATACTAAACTATGGCTTGGGGAGAACCCTACGTTGATCTCTTTAAATATACCGATGTGCATCTCAAGCAACATCCTTTAAACATAAACATTGATAACAACTTTTAACATCATTAACCATCATTATTTCCTAGTTGAGAACGAGCATACATCGCTCTAGCTCCCAACGTCTGTTATCAGCCAAGAGACCCAAACTTCGGCCTCTCATTCAGGCCTGCCTACGTGCAAATGGAGTTTTCTATGTACCGTCAACACCTTAGGTACATTTATTCAGATACCTTCCTTACCTTCAGTATCCCTTTTCATTATGTTTAGAAATACCAACGCATGTACTTTGACAAGCTTAGGTATTTGAAACATAGTACATCAAGCTTCATTCAACCTTAGTTTTAGTCCTAACGCATGCTTCATACTTTGTGAGATAAGTTGGCTTAAAACATATTGAACTAACTTGTAAAAACCACGAGCATGCGCTAGACATGGAAAACATACTTGGAAAACTCATACATTAGTAAACATCATGCGTCGATCATGCTTTCAATCATAGAAATAAGTTGCTTAGAATCACATAAAATTTAGCATGAGAATAACCTTGCTCAATCCCTCAACGTCGTGTTACTTACGTGCATGTGCTTATAACTGAGTACCGACATACCTTAGGTACTTTACTAGGATACCTTCTTATTGTCGTTTAGTATCCATCATATAACTAGTCATAACCATTTGGTTGAACACTAAGGCTTAGTGCTCAAATCATCATACTAATTCATCATGAAAATGGAGTTACTAAAACATGCTGAAAGTATTTGGACTAGATAACATACATAAATCATGTCAATTTCCATAGAAAGCATGCTTTACTTAGCATGAGGAATAGATTCAAATATATGTTGCTTGGCATTTCATTTAAACACTTAGCATGAGAAATAACTTCAAAGAAATCATAGTTTCTAAATCATTAAAACATTAAATCATCACATAGTCACTCACAGCTTATTGGGGTTCTTAATCATCACATAGCTCTTCTTGGCCTGAAAGGACATAATTCCCAGTTAAATTCCTTAGATATCTTAGTAGAATACCTCAAACAATTCATTTACTAATGGAACTTTCATCAACAAAGATAGCATTGCTAGCGAGATGATCAACATGAGTGAATTCATCCTTCATGAGCGAGATCCTCATGAGTGAGATAAAGCTTTTCGTAGACAACTTTCGTCCTAGCGATACTTACCTTACCAGCAAGATTTAGCTCAATTTCTAGCGAGATCTCCTTCTTGAGCGAGATCCTCATCACCAAATTATCGAGATTATCATCCTGAGCGAGATACTCATCCTCCACATCTCACTCTTGCTCTTCATGGTGAGCTGTTTGCTTGTTCTTCTCAAGCAGCTGTCTGCTTCTGCACAGATTCTCTATTTCAAATTCAAAAATTCATAACTCAAAATCCAGAACTCTTCTCGAGAAACTTCCTTCTACAAACCTGTTTAGAATTGAGTTAGCTTCCTTACCTTTAACTTTCAGCTAAATATTCCTTATGGTTTGGCCTGGAGGTTCCAATCTTCACCTCGGCCTTGATTAATCCAAGATTCTGCCTCTTCTGCAAATTCCTCACTTTTGTTCTTCTTCTCTTGCAATCTTTCTTCGGCAAGACAACCTCGAAAATTAGATTCTCTCAGCTTTCAAATGGCACTGATTTTACTAAATTTTCTCATGTAGATTTCCGAAACCAAACTTTTGAAGTTCCTCTGCCTTTTAATCTTCTTGCCGCATCCCGAGTTCAAGGATTAACCGCCACGTCACCCCATATTTAGTGCCTCCAGCCAAAACCCATAAATGAGCTTCCTCATTTAATATATTTTTCCCTTTTCCTTTCTCCATAACTCTTATAAATACACATAGATTTCCATTGGTTTAATAGTTAATATAATTTTCCTTTGGCTAACATGCTTATTTAGGAAACTTAGAGTTCGGGGCTTACATGCGGAACTGGGCTATCGTATAGACGACCGCGCAAAGAAATTCTCCATCGCAAACGTGAACGCATACGTTTAACGCATACGTTTAACGCATGGGTGTTACGGTAATCAACTGCATGCGTCCATCGCATAGGAATTGCGATCGTCAAGTGATTACAGTCATCGTGTAAAATTTGCGGTAATCAAGCGAGTGCGGTCATTGCAAGATTGCAGCTACATGATGATAACCATAATGGAGGGATGAACGCAAGGTTGGTGGAATGGAAGCATCAACGCATATCTTGGGAAAATCAAAAGATGATGTTGACATTTCACCTACCACACTGTTAGCAGTAGAGATTCGGAAAAGGACCATCACGCCGCAAATGTCAAAATCAGAGCAAGTCCATTAATGTTATCGGTGATCAAGCTCTATAAATAGAAGCCGCTGAGCATAACTTTAGTTCATTCAAGTTTCTACCTTCAAGTGGATCCTTGTGATCCAGACAAACATGTGAAAAGAAAGCTTGAGAGTTCTTCATCTCTTTCACATCTATTACGAGTGACGACCGGAGCCTTCGCCAGAGTTAGATCTTGAGAGAATAAGCTGCACCGCCCTTCCATGGCACCATCAGCAGCCTTGACACATATTTACTGGAAGCAAGACATTGCTTCCAGCTAGCCTTTTCCATTTCTCTTCTTTTCTTATATTGTATTGTATTACATTTTGGTTTAAGAAATTAATACATTTTGTGATCAATGTATTTCTATATTTCCTTCACGAGTTGCTCTCTTTACACTGTAGATATTTCTATGTTCATGCATATAACCAATCAATGATAAGTCGATCCTTGACGAATTGCTCATAACTACAATGTTGGGATTGGTGTCTTAATTCTCCTGGTGGTCTCGTAGTTTGTAAAATTTTATAGACATATTGTTATTAATAGAATAAATGTTATTTTATATGCATTTACTCAAATCCAATAAACTAAGATCCGTGGTTATTTCATGTAACTTAAGCATATATGTGAGACATACAAGTGGATCATGTCTTAAGTAATAACCTAAATGGTCTGTGGTAGATGGATAAAGGAGGGGTACCTTATCTTGGTGACACAATGGATACGGTTCACTTTGTAGATGTTACAAGTGTTGTAAAATGCTACAAATGGTTTGATCCTGACCATTCATGTAGAGACATGCGAGCGGGGGTATCCTATACAAAGAGTGTGTATAAGACTAGACCACGAGAGGATTAGTCTCTTTATATAACGCCATTGATAACTGAGACTTACATTTCACTAAAATGACCATAGGTAACACGACCTTAATCCTGAGTGAGTTGGGAACTCCTACCTATGAGGGCGGTTCTTTGATTAGTATGGGTGAGAGTGGTGATAACGGGCAAAAATGCACGTTATCATAGTGCTAAGCTCTTAAACAATGTTGGCTTATATTGATAAAACATGTTAAATTGCGTCCATTAAGCATCAATTTCATAATATTGCGGTCGCACGAGTTCATCGCATTAGAATAGTTGATTTTTGTATTTTTGTGCAGAATATGCGATGACGTAAGACGGAAATTACGATCATAGGAAATCATTGGTCAAGTGCAGCATTATCGTAAAGCTTTGCGGTGATCGTGTTCGCAAATATTTTCCCGAGAAGGATCGCCGAAACTTGGTCAACACAACATGGTAGATGCATCTGGGTGGAAGGTTAATTAATCGCGATCGGACAGAAAGCTGATGACAGTCGAATCTGAATTAAGTTGACAGTCGATAACGATCACAAGTACATTCAAGTTTTCGGTGACAAATATTCGACGAATTAGTCAGGAGAATTAAAGCCGTACCATCTGTGCAATCATGAGAGAGAAGTCGTCGTTCATCCTGGATGTTCTATAAATACCAAGGGCGACCTTCAGAAAAGGGGTTCGGCAGTTCAAAATTTCATACTTCAGTTCACACGTCTTTGTTCATAGTTTTCTTTTCATTTTAAGGCGAACACAAGAAAGGAAGGTAGTGCTGACAGATTGTTCTGATAAGTTTGGGAGAGCGCTAGAAGCTCAAGGATAGAGAAAGGGCCGACGCCTACGGAAGTGGAAACATCTTTGGAATCTAATAGAGATTTATAGTGTAAAAGCCTCGATCAGCAAGGAATTGCTACCAGGCTCTCTACCTTCAACTTCCATTGTTATTATGTACTCCATTCATTTATCGAAATGGAATCCACTTCTCTATATCTATTCACTCTCTATTATTTACACATGAGTAGCTAAATCAATTGAATGGGTTGAGAAGCATTTAGCTAGCACAACTAAGGAATCTTCATTCTATGCGATTATCTTATATTATGTATTCTCCATTCGTCTATTAGAGATACTCGGGAGGGTAGTCTAAGGATAGGATCAAGGCTTGGGAAGGTCAGGTTAGAATCTAGGCTCGGGAAAGTCAAATTAGAATGCATAATCAAGATATAGAAGCTTAGGAATAAGCACTGTTTGCTATTAATGCATCACATGCATCCTAGAGATAGGATATGATTATGTGCAATCACCTTGCCTTTATTCATCTTGCATTATCACATAGGACAAGAGTAGAGACTCAGGAATAAGCTCTATGGACACTTTTGCATTCAACACAGTCAGTATGCTTCATGAGAAATAATCCCTATTCCGATACATATAACCCTGGGTGGCAAAACCACCCAAATTTTTCGTAGAAAAATCAACAACAAAGCTTTTAACTTGTGGCACAAAAGGAGGGCCACTCGGATTTTTCCCAAAAACAACAGTCCAGTGCATAACCAAGCTAGTAGCTCACAAACACTGCAATCTTCATCTTTAGAGAGCTTGTTGAAGAAATAAATTGAGAAAAACGAATCAGTGCTTCAGAATCAAGCTACATTCATTAGAAATCTCGAAATTTAAATGGGATAAATTGCGGACGAGCCGAAAAATAAACCACAAGGAGCGTTGCCGAGCTCAACTGAGCTCCCTCGCAATGCTGGGGGTAACAGGAAGGAACAATGCTTAGCAATGACTGCGGAAGTAGGGGAGGAGCCCTTTGTGACCAACTTGAATATAATGACAACCGAGGACCTGTTGCCCTAGAGTTTGGAGAAGTCCGAGAAAATAGACCCTGAAGTTGCGTTTACCCTTAAGCCTTTAGATCTTGAGACAAAAGAAGTTCAACCACCAGAAAATCCGCAAAGATTGAAAGAGGAACAAAATGAGGAAGAAAAGATCGCAATAGTGGCTGCAGCACAAAATGCTATGATCCCACCTAAAATGGGCTACCCAGGAATCTTTACGATACCATGCTCCATCGGAGGGATCTACAGTGGCCAAGCACTATGCGATCTTGGGGCAAGTATAACTGCCGCTATCAATCTTCAAACAATTGAATGCCAGCATATTTACGCCAACAAAGGAAACTCTTCTACTCACAAACAGATCTTGAATAGACCCTGAAGGAGAGTTGAAAAATGCCGTAACCTCAATCGATAAATTCATCATGTCGACAGACTTCCTCATTTTGGATTATAAAGCGAACGAAGATGCGCCTATCATATTGGGACGACCTTTCCTTTCAACTGATCACACTTAAATTGATGTGTGCAAGGGGGAAATTGTAATGAGCATTCATGGGAAAAAACCCTGGATTAAGGCAGTAAGGATCCTAGAGGACAAAGAAAAGAGAGAAAAGCCACCATGGACGTGAACAAATCAGCCTAGAATAAGTGGTCCCTGAGTATTATATGATTCAATCTCATCAGGGACGCAATCCTTTTGAATATCCTTTTCCTGCATCAATTACTTAATGAACTTTTATCATCTCATTATTTATTATTGCAATTACCTTTTTGTTACCAGTATCATTCTTACTTCTCTAATATATATATATATATATATGTACTATTTTGTTTAAAATAATATGACCCTCTCTCTGTGTTTCTTGCAACGATTAAGGCACAAGATTGCGGAGATGCTACATGAAGCAGCAAATTATCTCACTCCCTCACCACAATCCAAAGAAGAGAGATCGCCGCAAAGATGGATGCGTCAATACACAATGCGGGCGACAGCGCAAATTTAGGGGTGTATTCTTTCTTATCTTTATTTTAAATTATGCGCTATCGCATCACATGTAAGTTTTAAAAGTTTTATCACCGCATCCTCTTTGATTACCGCAATCATTTGAAATAGATGAATTTAGTAAGTCGCCACATGTTGTTTCTTTGCCAAGTATGATTTTAATGATGAAAAATATGCTTCTATATCTTTCATATATACGAGAGTCAAGTTAACTTTAACATAGTCACCTCATAAAATATTTCTAGAAGTTAGGGGTTTACTAGCTTTCTTTTAAACTCTCTTTACGAAACTTTCTAAGAACATCGCATGACTTATTTCAATATTTTGGCAATGAGGACATTGCCGCATTTTAAATTTGGGAGTGAGGTATTTATTTTCGACCTTGCTATTTTTTTAACAAAAGAAGAGGAAAAATTTTGAGAATAACAACTCTACTGTCAATACAATGGGGAAACCCATGTTGATAAGAGTTAAGTTGTGAAAGGCACTTACCTGTAGTTGGATGTCCGCATGACACACGTGGGGGCAAGCCAAGATGAAAATAAGTCACCAAGATCAACACATAAATAAATGACCGCAACTCTGGTGCCAAGTAGGTATGAGTTTATTCTGAGGAAGAGTGCATTGCTTGTAATTGGATGTTCGCATGACACACGTGGAGGCAATCCAAAAAGAAGGCAAGGCACTTGGATCAGTGCAAGGTTAGCAAAAAAATAATAATGTCAAGAAATATGCAAGGATAAAATCATTTGACACCCCGGTGAAACTTTTTCTTTTTGAAATAAATCATGCGATATTCCGAAAATTAGTAAGCTCCTTTTGAAGGTTAAGCTTGCAGTCCCTAGGTCTTAGAAATATTTTAAGAAGAGACTTGAATAAGACTTAAGGAAACTTTGGTATATTAGGATTTGAACGAAGTATCCTTGAGAAATCTAGGAAAAGGACATTACAGTAGACTTGCTAAATTTAGGGGTGTGATAACGAGCAGAAATGCACGTTATCGTAGTGCCTCTTAAAAAATGTTGGTTTGCGATGATAAAACATGTTAAATTGCGTCTATTAAGCATCAATTTCATAATATTGCGGTCACATGCATTCATCGCATTAGAACAATTGAATATTTGTATTTTTGTGTAGAATATACGATGACGCAAGGCGAAAATTGCCATCATAGGAAATCATTGGTTAAGCTAGCATTACTGCAAGGCTTTGCGGTGATCGTGTTTGCAAATATTGCCCGAGAAGGATCGCCGTAACTTGGTCAGTGCAACATGGTGGGTGCATCAAGGTGAAAGGCTATAATTCGCAATGGGACAGAAAGCCGATGACAGTCAAATCCAAATTAAGTTGAATAGTCGATAACGATAACAAGTACATTATGCTTTTCGGTGACAAATATTCAGCACATCAGTTAAGAGAATTAAAGTCGTCCCATCTGTGCAATCATGAGAGAGAAGTCGTCATTCACCCTGGATGTTCTATAAAACCAAGGGCGACCTTCAGAAAAGGGTTTAGCAGTTCGAAATTTCATACTTCAGTCCGCACGTCTTTGTTCATAGCTTTTCTTTCGTTTTAAGGCAGATGCGAGAGTGAAGGTGGTGCTAACAGATCATTTCGGTAAGCTTAGGAGAGTGTCAGAAGCCTCAAGGATAGAGAGAGGGCCGACGCCTGTGGAAGCGAGAACATCTTTGGAACCGAATATAGATTTACAGTGTAAAAACCTCGGTCAGCAAGGAATTGCTATCAGGCTCTCTACCTTCAACTTCCATTGTTATTTTGTACTCCACTCATTTATCGAAATGGAATCTACTTCTCTATATCTGTTTACTCTGTATTATTTACGCATGAGTAGCTAAATCAGTTGAATGAGTTAAGAAGCATTTACCTAGCACAACTAGTGAATCTTCATTCTATGTGATTATCTTGTATTATGTATGCTTCATTCGTCCATTAGAGATACTCAAGTGGGTAGTCTAAGGACAGGATCTAGGCTTGATAAGTTCAGGTTAGAATCTAGGCTCGGGTGAGTCAGATTAGAATGCATAATTAAGATATAGAAGCTTAGGAATAAGCACTGTCTGCTATTAACGCATCACATGCATCCTAGGGATAGGTTATGATTATGTGCAATCACCTTGCCTTTATTCATCTTGCATTATCACATAGGACAAGAGTAGAGACTTAGGAATAAGCTCTATGGACACTTTTGCATTCAACACATGTGTCCTAGACTTAGGAGCATCGCATTTGCATTGGAAAATGACTTGCAGTGCATGGTTGTAGCATGATCACATAGTTCGACGCATTCCCAAGTAACGCTAGCTAAAGACCCTATCAACCCGTTCATCCGCATACTCAGTGTGTCTATCACACAACGGACTTTTCTCAAATCTGCCATATTTGTTTATTTTTCATCAACACAATCAACAACAAACCAACATTTAATTGAGTTACCGATCACTGCAAAGTTTTCATAAAAATTACCATCGCAATCTATTTTCACAAGTCCCTGAGTTCAACCTTGGACTTACCAGGAAACTCAATGGAATTTACACTTGGATTCCGTTGAGGAAACTTGAGTGCACAACGCAATTTCACCATCGTATATCATCCATAATTCACTTCATGCAATCCAAGCATCAACTGGCCATATTTGCAACTCAACAAGCCTACCTTTTTAGGGATTTATCTGTTTGGGGCGGGGGGGGGGGAGGGGGCTGGGAACTCAACTACGCAAGACAAAATTCACTCATTTCCCGAAACAGGAATAAGTAGATAAATTGATCTCTTAAGGGCTGATTTTGGGTTTACCTAGTGGCCACACCTCTCTTTCGAAGAGAAGACTTAGTCATAGTAGGACTATGACTTATTGTTCATTAGAAAAACCAATGGTACTTAAAGAGTTAGATGTAACTACAGGGACAAATTGGTAAATTGGCCTCAGCCTGTTGATTGGTCATATGAACACAGAAATATATTTGTAGTGCGAAGAGTGTAGGTGTCGGTCTTTAGTGGAGTGACCAACAGTTAACGGATGGTGGATCTCGCGATTAAATAGTTTAATCAGTTATTCATGTACCATTAGTGCTTAAAGCTACAGGTCCATGAGGTCCCCTTGGTAGCTCAATGGGTTCAAGTTGAGAATCAGATTTTGGGTTGATTTGAAGTGTTCAAATTAACGAGAGAAAATTCAATTATATGTGATATAATTGATATGATTTATTAGATACATTAATTGGAGGTATTAATATAAATATAATTTATATTAAATACCATAAAATAGAAAAAGAACTATGGTTTATATGTTTCATATGATGAAATATTAAAACTATAGTTTATAAATATAAATGATAAGTTGGTTAAGATATTTATTTATAATATATTATATATATGATGATTAATTCTTTTTCTCTAATAATTGAACTGAGTGGGAGGTTATTGGAAGTTTTATGGTAGTCGTGAGATAAAAAGGAAAATTGTTTTAAAAAATTAAGAGTTGATTCATTCGAAAAATCTCATGAAAAAGACTATTAAGTAAAAAGTGTTTTTACTAAGTGATAGTGATGAGAGCATACATGATTGGGCTACGAGTTGACTATACAATAGTTACTCGTTTGATCGTTGCTACACGATCGAGTAGCAAAGTGTATATGATAGGCTTCATCTTCTAAACGATCGAGTATATCGTCTATGTGATAGACAGTTTTCATCTCCCACTTACTCGATCATCTACTAGATCGTCCACCTCCTATCTTCCTCAATCCAAGATCATATAGAGCCCACAACTCCTTGATTTTCACACCGAGAATACCAAGATAACCATTGCGATGGTGTTCTAATTCTAGTCGAAAATCAAGTTGGACTCGATTGGGTTCGAAGTGCACCTAGTTGTTCGTGTTGTTGGCTGTTTTGTTCGTTGTATTCGTGTTCGTGCTAAAAAAATGACTTGTTTGAATGATCGAGGGATATTAGAAATAAAGTTCTTCAAAGGTACACATACTCTATCCCTTGTATCTTCTTGTAGCATGTTGTAATTTCTAATTATGCATAATCTATTCGTTTCCATTTAAGATTGTAATTGTTTGTGTTTATTCTGAATGGGATTTGAAAAAATCCACTTCTACTACTCAAATGATCTCTATTTAAATTTCCTTCATACAATTGGGTCAAATTACCATTTTACCCATGTAGTTAGATCTAACTCCTTAAGTACCATTACTTCCTCTAATAAACAAACAATTTATAGTCCAAATATAAACGAACTTCTTTCAGGCCAATGAGAAGGTGAGGTCTCATTGTTTAAGACCCAGGATCGCTATTAAGGGAGAATTTAATCTACATTTCCTAAAGGCGAGAATGAGCGAATTCCATCTTGCATAGCTTTATTCCTAGCTCCATACTCGGGCAAATCCCCAAAATGGTAGGCTTATTGAGTAAGAAAAACTAGTCACTCTCAGCCATACGAATGAAATGATTGCCCTCACAGGTAGGAGTTCATAACTCACTCAAGATTAAAGTCAAGTCACCTATGGTCATCCTGGTGAAATGTTAATCTCTTCAAGTAACAATGTTATAAAGAGAAATTAATCATTCATGGTCCGATCTAATACAAACTCTTTTTACAGAATACTCCCACTCACATGTCTTCTCATGAAGGATATAGATCATATCGTTTGTAACTCTAACAACTCTTGTAACATTTACAAAGTGGTTCATATCCATAGTGTCACCAGGATAAGGCACCCAACCTTATCCATATACTGCAGACATTTTAGGTTATTACTTAAACACAATTTGCTTGTATGTCTACCATTCAACCTACATTAAATAACCTTAGATCTTAATTTATTGGATTAAATCAATGTAATTTAAATATCAAATAAAATACTTCTTGTTTATTAAATAAATAATTTGTATTTACAAATAATAAACTTTGAGATCCATGCGATTTATGACACTAAATCCAACAATTTGAATTTTTCCTAAAGTGAACGGGGTGTACAGTACAAAATATAAAATAATATAAAGTACACAACATAATAAACTAGGGCATACTCTATACCTCATAATACTCCTACTTTCCCTAGACAAAATGATGTATATCCCGTAGACCCGACTCTATAGGTGACCCTCAAATACTTTAACCGTGAAAGCCTTCGTAAATGGGTCAACAATATTGCTCTGAAGCGATCTTCGTAACAATCACATCTCCCCATTACCCAGTCTCCCTCATGAGATGATACTTGCGATTGATATGCTTCCCTTGTTTGTACCTTCGAGGCTATTTGGAGTTTGTTATAGCACCACATTTATCACAATAAAGGGTGATGGACATTGACATATTCAGAACATCTTCCAAGTTTGTCATAAACTTTATGAGTCATATAGCTCCTTTAGCGGCTTCACAAGCAGCTACATTGTCATACCCCATCCTAGATTATCCTACCCAAACCCAAGACGGGCTGCAGCGATAGTAGACCCCGAGCATGCAATGGAGTCTACCACCAAACTTTCCTTGAACTTGAAACCTAACTTTAATAAAATATATTACTAACACAAAACCTGCATGCTTGACTCATTGTCATAATAAACTGATGAGTAGGGTGGCAGCTTCCTATCCACAAATCTCTATTAGAACTCAAGAGCAACCTGGTAGAGGAAAACATTTTGAAAAGGTTGAGCTAAAAATTCCCAATGAGTGGTATAATTTTATAGGAAAATAATTTGAGAAAACTATCGTTATAATAAATGAAAATCAAAGTTCTGTAAGTTGATATAGAAAATAAGCAATACAAAACTTGTGAGATTTATTACGTAGATAAGATCATAAACATTCACTTGAAACTTGTGAGATTTATTACGTAGATAAGACCATAAACATTAACTTGCAAGCATAAACATTAAGTTGTAAAAAATCATCACTAAACTTGTACCCGAACGTCAATGTGGTCATACTATATACGGAGAAACTTGACATACATAGCAGAGAAATATAGTCATACTACTCATCATCCACCAAGGGCCAAAGCCGAACGACGACCCAACCCAGCCGTCGCGCCTTCGCCGCTGGTTCGATCCTCTAACTATCTGCCCATGCCATTCTTCGATTGGGCCAACGACCTTCTTCATCTAAGGGACTTCCCAACCCCTGCTACCTTCGATCGCTACTGGTTCTATGGTTGGGTAAGTTATTTAATGTATCAGTTAATTGTAGGGTCATCTACTTGATTTTTTGGTTGGATGCTAGGATTGGAGTTTGAAGGAAATTTTGTGCGTTGTCCAGTGACTGTTGAAGTTTCTTTTGCAGAGATTTTTGGTAAGTTTCAAGGCTTGGAGAGACCCCCTCCCCCCTTGCTGTTTGGTTTGATGTTGAACCTTTGTGTGTTAGTAAGGTTGTCGTTGGATTCAAAGAACACATATTTGGTCTAAGATTATTGAACTATTTGAGATTGTTGGAATATAGACCCTAACTATTATCATTGAATTTGTTTAGATTGGAACTTTTGCTTGGGAGTGGTGGGACTACCTTTGGAACTAAGCAACATTTTTGGGTTGATTCAATCCTTCCAAAGGCCGTGAGAAGATTAGTTGTGTGGACTAGAATTTGCGACCAATTTTTGAAGTAAGTAATCTTATCACTAGAACTGCCCATAGGCCAGGCTCTAGTTGCTAGCATGATAAGTGTATGTTATGGTAAATGTTAGCATGTTGATTGACAGTATGACTTGAATCAAAGTATGTTCTGGCAGAAATTCTGATTTGTTTACATACACACCTAAGTTCTTGATCGTTAGTATGTGATAGTATGTGTTTTCATATGTCGATGTCTGATCTGTTGGCGTTGAGGCATACTTGTATGTTGTGGATTTATGATATAAGTTATACATGGATGATGTATAATATGTTGTTAAGAATTATGGGTATGTGATGCAGCCATGGTATTAAGGATTTTTATGTATGCTTTAGAACCGTACAATGTTGAATCTTAGCATGTTAAGACCGTGTAAATATGATCATTGATTAGTTAGATGCTCACCAGTTTGTGTTTCCTTCGGGATTCACCAGTTTTTGTTTGCTTCGGGATTAACCAGTTTGTGTTTCCTTCGGGATTCACCAGTTTGTGTTTCCTTTGGGAATTCACCAGTTTTGTGTTTCTTTCGGGATTCACCAGTTTTGTGGGCATACTTAACTACACTAGGATAGGACTCAGTCTCTTATATGTTACATGTATTTATGTGCCATATGTGGGTATCTAGAGGACAAAGATGCCTGGCCTGACCGTAGTGGTGGGGTTACTTACTGAGTATTTTATACTCATTCTTTCTTATGTTGATGTTTCAGGTAAGGGTAGAGATGTACCGGCGTTGGCATAGCGGAATTCATGATCGAGCCACTGGGACTAGTTTTTTTTTTTTTTACGCTTCCGCATCATGAGATTTAGAGTTCTTTTCATGTTTCCCTTAATGTTTAGTTTTGATGTTTGAAACTTATTATTAAGAATTGTTTTCATATGTATTTATTAACCTTTATGATTTATGGGTACCCTATTATTGTTTTTAACAATTGCATTATATAAGTTCTTTTTGAACTTCTTCTTGTTTTTCAATTAAGCATTTATTTCAAATGACTGAAGCGTCGTTTTAAATTCTTTTGCATGACATTTATATTTTAGTAAGTCCCTTACCTCAGGTTCAGGGGGGCGGTCATTACAGTTGGTATCAGAGCCCATGTTTTGGGTTCTGTAGACTGACTTACTATGTAAGTCTAGATTGTCCCTATGGCCCATGAATGGATTCCTCGTCATCGCCAGGTATGTCCTATCAATTACAAGTTTTATGATAGTGGTGCATTAAAGTATTTGTTTAGCTTAAATGTACTAGTTATGTTCTAATGTTAGGACAATAACCCGTTAGAAGTTACTATAAGAGGATTATAAGGTACGACACTATAAAAGGAGGAAAATAAAATAAAATAAATTATGAGGTCACTTGGCACTAGTTTATCTCATGAAAATTATGTTAGAAACGAACAAATATGTATATCTCAGTTCAGAGATCTTAAAGGTTGGTGAAACTATGTAGAGTTATGACAGTTTAGAAATAAATGTATGTATATGTTTAAGCCCTGGGATAAAATTGTCATGACATGAATTCATTAAGGACTAGTATTATGCTTTGTGGTGCAGTTGGAGACATTATAAATAAATTTCTTCACATGGAACATTCTCGAAAATAAGGTAAAAAAAAATTTGTTTTAAGGATATGAAAGACAAGAAGAAGAGACGATGGATTTATTAAAGGTTTTAAGATATTAAAAAAAAAAATCCAATATTTTGAGAAGAAATTTAGAAAGGATTCATAAGTCATAATCACTTGGATAATACTACGACTTGATGGAGTAGATAAAGTATATGTGATGATATGAAGAATTATTTTGGAATATTTAGCTAAGTTGATGTCATTAAAGGAAGCTAAAATAGTTGGACATGACCTTGGACTTAAAGGGGATAAAGTAAGGTGTTATTTGTTTAGGTTGAAGGATTATTCTAGTATACCTAGACGAAAACCAGAGCCTTATTGTGGTGAGAAGATCCAAGTTAGGCAACTTTGAAGAAACAAAAGTCTTTTGGAGTTTAAAAGTACGCAAATTGGCAGAGAAGAATTCTACAAGATGGAAATTCTTAGTGAGAGATAAGTGTGAATGAGAGGAAAGTATCCAAGAAAGTTTACTCTCTTGGAAAGAGAGAATTTTAATGTGTTCGAATCACCTAGTTAAGTATGATTTGAAGGCTTTATAAGAGGGGGGTTACAAGGTATTGGTTTTGGTGTAAAAGAAGAATACCTCATTATCATATGGAACTTTAGGACAATATGTGCTAGATGGAAAGCTAGCTTATGTAGGTGATTGGTATGGAACTTTGTTGTAACACAAGAATCTGTTACCGAAAGAGAAGGTTGAGAAGGGATAAGTTAAAATGGAGTTACTAGTAACAGTAGATGTTCGAGAACTATTGATATGGTATGTTGAGGCTTCATTAGTTAAGATGTAAAACGATTGAGGGCATTAGTGAGATTTAAGGGATTTTGACTTTGTGTGCAAGTGTTGGAAACATGAACTAGCAAGACCATCAATTTGATTGAAAAAGGAACTTAATCTAGCTCGAGGTAGACAAAAGTGGTAGATGCACAAAAGTAAGTAAGTTGGATCTTCCAATATCACCATTGACATAAGGGATAGACTTGTAACATAGTTGAGTTGATAACAAGAAGTTGCTATTGGTGGGTTGGGAGCGGTACAGGATAATATGTTTTCTCTTACATAGGCAATGAGTTAACTAGCTCTAGGGAGTACGAGTAAATCAAGCCATGACTTATGAATCAAGAAGGTTTTATTGTAAAAAAAAAAAAAAATGACTTCAAGGATCAATTATGGTTATTACGAGGTTATGAAAATGTGTTATCAATTGACTGGCGCTTTACCATCCAGGGACTTAAAAACCTCATTTTCAGAGGGAATTTTAGACTCATCCACAACAGGGTCTAAGTAATGATATGTGATTGTTTTAAAGCTAAAGAATAATATGAGGATTGGCTCAAGCAAGTTGTATAGCCCATGACAGTATAGAGCCTTATGATGGGTTTCTCATGAATGTGAGACTTAATTAGATAGAGTTATTCTTGGACATGTAGACCCTAAGAAAGACATCACAGTCAGCGCTCCTAGAGTAGAAGCAGTTGACCAGATTTGTTCTGGTACGTATCTTCAGATGACACATTATATCGTATGACCACTTTCTCCACTACACCTATGAAGTTTTCTCTGTGACAGAATGGTAAGCTCAGATATATGTTTTTCGTGGACTTTCTTAAGCTTATGATAGTTTTCATAGTTCTTAGCTTGAACGTATTAAAATATTGTTGGTTTTCAGCATCTTAAGTTTCATAGTTATGTATGGAAGAGGTTGTCACGCCTTTTTTTTATACTAAATTCAACTATGTCAAACAGTGACTCTCGTTTTACATCTAGATTTTGGAAGAGTCTCCAGTTAGCATTGGGTACTCGATTGGATTTTAATACAACTTTTCACCCACAGACTGATGGTCAGAAAGAACGTTTGAACCAGGCATTGAAGAATATGTTGTGCGCTCGTGCACTAGAGTTTTCAAGGAGTTGGGACTCTCACCTGCATTTAATGGAATTCACATATAATAATAGCTATCAGCCTGCCACTGGCACATTGTCATTTGAGGCCCTATATGGAAAGAGTTACAAGTCTCTAGTATGCCAGGGTGAGGTTGGTGAGAGGAAGTTGTTAGGACCTGAATTGGTGCAGACCACGAATGAGGCATTACAGAAGATCAGGGCTCGTATGCAACCATCTCAGAGCAGACAGAAAAGTTATGCTGATGTAAGACGTAAGGACTTAGAATTTAAGACTGGTGTGAAAGTGTTCTTAAAAGTTGCACCCATGAAAGGTATTATGAGGTTTTGTAGGAAAGGGAAGCTGAGTCTAAGGTTTATTGGGCCTTTCGAGGTCTTGGAGTAAATTGGCCCCGTAGTTTACAGATTAGTATTGCCTCCATCACTTTCTTCAGTTCAGAATGTCTTCCATTTTTCGATACTAAGGAAGTATGTGACAGACCCGTCTCATGTAGTTGACTACAAGCCCTTACAATTGAATGACAACTTGAGCTACGAGGAGAAGCCCATAGAGATCCTCGCCAGAGAAGTAAGGACATTGCGTCGTCGGAAAATTTCTTTTATGAAAGTTCTATGGCAAAACCACTAATTCAGGGAAGCCACCTGGGAGTGAGAGGTTGAGATGAAGGCCCAATACCCAGAGCTTTTTCAAGGATGAACTTTTGAGGATGAAAGTTCTTTGAGGGGGGAAGAATGTAACATCCAACATTTTTTTTTAAATTTAATAATAAGGTAATTTTCAGTAACTTTATTAGTTGAAAATTCAATAATTTTTTCCTTAGTTGGGCATGTTTGGAATTTTGGATTTGAAGTATAAGTGCGAGAATTTAAGTGTTGGCGTGAAAATTATTCAAAATTATTCAATTTTGAAATTCAAGTTGAAAATTTAATTGGCAAGATATTAATTTTTTAGAAAAGGAAAAGAATTAAATAGTATGAAGTGGGATAAGAAATGATTTAATTAGAATTATACTATTTTCCTTTATTATTATTATTATTATTTATTAAAAAAAAAGAAAGAAAACCCATCTCCTCCTCACGCACGGTTCCTTCCCCAGAATTCTTCCTACTGCCTTCAACGAGTCGCGCCTCCCTCGCTACCTCCCGACCGCCATGCCTCCCTCCACTGCCTCCCTTCGCCGCACGAGCTAGACTCGCCGCGCCCCTGCCGCTCTAGCCTTTTGACCACCCGCCATCGTGCCGATCTCGCCCTGACCGCCGCTCCGTCCACCAAGGACCGAAGCCGAACGACGACCCAACCCAGCCGTCACGCCTCTCGCTGCCGGTTCACTCCCCAATGTCTGCCATGTCGTTCTTCGATGGGCCAACGACCTTCTTCATCTAAGGGACTGCCCATCTCCTGCTACCTTCGATTGCTACTGGTTCTGTGGTTGGGTAAGTTGTTTAACGTATCGGTTAATTGTAGTGTCATTTACTTGATTTTTTGGTTGGATGCTAGGATTGGAGTTTGAAGGAAATTTCGTGCGCTGTCCATCGACTGTTGAAGTTTCTTTTGCGGAGATTTTTGGTAAGTTTCAAGGCTTGGACAGACCCCCTCCCCCCTTGCTGTTTGGTTTATGTTGACCCTTTGTGTGGTTAGTGAGGTTGTCATTGGATTCAAAGAACACATATTTGGTCTAAGATTATTGAACATTTGAGATTGTTGGAATATAGACCCTAACTATTATCATTGAATTTGTTTAGATTGGAACTTTTGCTTGGGAGTGGTGGGACTACCTTTGAAACCAAGCCACATTTTTGGGTTGATTCAAGCCTTCCAAAGGCCGTGAGAAGATTAGTTGTGTGGACTAGAATTTGCGACCAATTTTTGAAGTAAGTAATCTTATCACTAGAACTGCCCATGGGCCAGGCTCTAGTTGCTAGCATGATAAGTGTCCATGTTATGGTAAATGTTAGCATGTTGATTGACAGTATGACTTGAATCAAAGTATGTTCTGGCAGAAATTCTGATTTGTTTACATACACACCTAAGTACTTGATCGTTAGTATGTGATAGTATGTGTTTTCATATGTCGATGTCTGATCTGCTGGCGTTGAGACATACTTGTATGTTGTGGATTTATGATATAAGTTATACATGGATGATGTATAATATGTTGTTAAGAATTATGGGCATGTGATGCAGCCATAGTATTAAGGATTTTTATGTATGCTTTAGAACCGTACAATGTTGAATCTTAGCACGTTAAAACCGTGTGAATATCCTCATTGATTAGTTAGATGCTCACCAGTTTGTGTTTCCTTCGGGATTCACCAGTTTGTGTTTCCTTTGGGATTCACCGGTTTGTATTTCTTTTGGGATTCAGCAGTTTGTGTTTCCCTCGGAATTCACAAGTTTTGTGTTTCCTTCGAGATTCACCAATTTGTGTTTCCTTCGGGAATTCACCAGTTTTGTGTTTCCTTCGGGATTCACCAGTTTTGTGGGCATACTTAACTACAATAAGATAGGACTTAGTCTCTTATATGTTACATGTATTTATGTGCCATATGTGGGTATCTAGAGAATATAAATGCCTAGCCTGACCCCAGTGGTGGGGTTACTTACTGAGTATTTTATACTCATTCTTTCTTATGTTGATGTTTCAGGTAAGGGTAGAGATGTACCGGCGATGGCATAGCAGAATTCATGATCGAGCCACTGGGACTATTTTTTTTTTTTTTTACACTTCCGCATTATGAGATTTAGAGTTCTTTTCATGTTTCCCTTAATGTTTAGTTTTGATATTTGAAACTTATTATTAAGAATTGTTTTCATATGTATTTATTAACCTTTATGATTTATAGGTACCCTATTATTGTTTTTAACAATTGCATTTAATAAGTGTCTTTTGAACTTCTCTTGTTTTTAATTAGCATTTATTTCAAATGACTGAGCATCGTTTTAAATTCTTTGCATGCATTTATTTTAGTAACGGCCTTACCTAGGTCCTAGGGGGTCGGGTCGTTACATTTCCTACTATTCTCTGGGAGCCTTAAATTGAGTGGTGGTACTCAAAACAACCTTGAACTTAGGGAAATTGGAGGAGAGATTTTTTATTTTTTTATTTTTCAGCTTGTTGATGAACAACTTCTTCAAATTTTAAAAATCTCAACAATTCAACAAAATTGCATGTCCTTTTCAGCTCAATCCCTTTTGTACTTTAAACCATCAACCCATGCTTTGAAGTCTTCATCCTATGAAGACACCACCGACTTTATGGAATTAGTGGTATATGGTGATTAAGGTGCTTTGAAGTTGAGTGTGGGTTTTTCTAAATTTCTAATTTTTTCCATTTTGAATTTTGAATTTCAATTTCAAAATCAAAATAAATTTTCAATTTTAATTCATGAATTAAAATTGAAATTTTATTCATTTTACAAAAATTAATTCAATAATTAGTTTTTCTAATAAAATTAATAATTAAAAAAATTTAATTGTTTCTATTAATTTAATATCAAATATTAAATTAATTTGTTATCAAATCCATCACCGTTAATCCTTATTCATGAAATTAATATTTAAATCATATTTATATATTAATCAACTATGTTTAATTCCAAAATTAGATGTGTAATTGTATCACATATAAGTACTAATTCCCTTAATTAGAATTTGAACGTTTCAAATCAATTTATCACGCTATTCTAAGGCTAATCCATTTGTGATCTAGTAGGGAGACCTAATGGACCTACAGATTATGGGCTCTAACGATATGAGTTTAATTGGCTAAACTATTTACACCGAATTAACTTCCATTCGTTAACTTCTTGGTCACTTCACTAAAGCCCAGTAGTTGCACTTTCCTCATTGTAGATATATTGTATCCACTCAATATAACCATAATTAGTAAGCTAACCTCAGGTTGTTCGTAATAACACCTAGGTCAAAAGGTTATTTCACCCCCAAGATTACCTCTTGTTCCTTAAGTTCTACTGATCCTCTAATGAACAATTAGTTTGTGATCCGATCATCACACCAAGTCCTCTCGAGTCAATGAGAGGGTGGGGCCATTAGTTCAAGGCCCGAAATCAGCACTTAAGTGAACAACCTCTCTACTATCCCTAAAAGCTAGTAGGAGTGAATTTCGTCTTGCACCCTATGTCCCCAGCTATCTACCCGGTCTTACCCTTGAAATGAGAGGCTTATTGAACCGGCGCTATTGAGCTAACCCTCACCCCATGCAAATCTAAGGATAATCTCGAATAAACAGGAGTTCATAGTTAGCTCAGGATTAAGGTCAAGTTATCTAGGTCATCGCTTTGAAATAGGCAGTCTTAAACAGTAAAAAAACATTATAAAGTAAGAGTGAATTAATTCTTTGTCCAATCTTATACAAACTCATCGCACAGGATCCCTCTCCCATTCTTCATGTCAATACATGAATGAATGAGGATTACTTCGTTTGTAGCACTTTACAACAAATTGTAACAACTACAGAGTGGGTTGTATCCAATAGTGTTACCAGAATAGGCACTCAACCTTATTCGTATACTATAGATCATTTTGACTATTTACTCGAACCAGATTCACTTTTATGTCTCCCCATAAAGTTCAAGTACTCATATAATAATCATAGATATTTTAGTTTATTGGATTTATTTCTAAAGAAATAAGCAGTTCATAAATTCAATAACAATTTTATTGAATCAAACTATAGTAATTACTTTATTGAATTTAAGAATAAGTTTATTGTTTAATAAACCACAAGTTTTAAGACATAAAACCAAACTATCTCAAGGTAAATAGCATAGAAAACATGGTCACACGTGCATGTAAAGCAACCCCCAAAAGGCAAAACACCTCAACACATAGCACAAAGCCTATGTGTATACCAAAGTAGGTCCCAAAGATCACATGTATATCATGACTACACTATGGAAACACATTCATGTGAGTGTAGTGGGAAATCACCATGGGTATGATCATCTAGTGGTTTGAAAACCACATTAAGCTTAAAACATAGAACTTGTCATTTTTGAAAAATCTTGCTTTCACATAATTTGTAAATCATTCTAAACCATCATTTTTCTTAATAAACATTTAACAAATCCAAAATTTCACATGAAATATATTTTTCTCTAAAATAATTTAAAGCATAAAACCTTGCTTAAAACATCACTTCAATTTACTTTGTAGAGAGAGAGAGAGAGAGAGAGAAAAACTCACCAAATTCAATTAATTCTATCCTCTTATTCTTCTTCGGGGCTCTTTTTTCTCCTTTTGTTTTCCAAGTTTTCTATTCTCTTCTCACCAAAAATCAATTGTATTTATTTGATCAAACCCTCCTTAAAAAATAAGCTTTTAAGTGTCATCTCCAACTTAAATTTAAATCCACCTCATACTTGAGGAGAAGAAAACATGGACACCTATCTTTAAAACAAATTGCTCCATTTTTTATATTAATTTTTTCTTCCTATTTTATTTTGGGTTTTCTTATTGTTATTATTATTATTATTCTTATATGCATACATATTTTAACCATTCAATTGTTCACTCCAATTACCAAAACTCTTTTTATTAAAGTATGGAAAGATGCTTTTACCCTTAAAATTATAAAATTCCTTGTTTTTGTCCAGTTCAAACCTTTTTTTTTCACAATTATCTTCAAACCTTTTTTTTTTTTTTTTCACAACTATCTTCAAACTTCCTCCTTCAACCAAAATATTTCAAAATAAACAACCCAAATACTAGAAGACATCAAAGTGGATCTTACAATTATTACCTTTTTTTTAGAATTTTTCCTTGAAATTCAATCCGTCCAGTTGGAACAAAAAATGGTGATTTAAATCCAAAATTTGAAATTTGCATTTTATTTTTCTGGTTCACTAATCTCCTCAAAACTTACTATTTTATCCATGTAAACCGAAGTTAACTTAGCCACTATTCTCGCAAACTTCATCCAGTCAACCTTATCTATTAGTAGCTCATTGAGTTTCAATTTCTTGTATCCAAAACATCTACTACTGACTCTTGATGCTCCTAACATGCTTTATGCATCATCGACTATATTTAGCTAACATCCACTTACAACTCATTATTCCAACTAAAAATGATGTCATTAGTTCAACATAACCCAAAACAAATAGAATTTGTAAAACACGCACAACTACTAATACTAACACGTAGTAATAGTGGAAGCATGAGGTCGATCCATAGAAAACCTCTATTAATTGGAAAATTTAAGTTTTGAAATCCAAATTGAAGGGAGGGAGGGGGTTTGTTGATTTTAAGAAACAAAGTAAAAGTAAAATAAGAATTGATATAAAATTTTGATAATGAGATTAATGAGCGAGAGTATGAAAGAAATTATGTAAGAAATTCAATGGAAAAAGAATCTTGGAGATTTTATGTTGATTAACCTAATTCTATCATTGACTTAAATGATTTCATTCAATTTATTTGTTCCATAGTTCATTAAGGCTAGGCCCTAACGCCGTAATTAGCTAACTAATCTAAATTTATCAATTAATAGTCAATTAACCTAATTTGGTTAATTAACCCTAATTTACTTCATAAATGCTCCCTAAAGACATTCCACATTTAATTCCTAAATTTCATGAATTCTTGGGTTTTCTTAACTATGACATTCTCTAAACTACGAAGACTAAAATCATGATTGATTAATTTGAATGTTCTAAACTAGCAAATCTTTTCAAGAAAATAGGAAAAAAGTCCAAATTCTCATTCAAGATTACTAGTTCTTCCAACCTAATTACAAATTTGCTATAGAGCTATGTAATTTTGTATACAAAAACCTATTAAAATTGAGTTGTCCATTTAATCTTTTAAAGATTTTATTCAAATTTCAGCAAGAACATTAAAAAACAACAAATTATAAGAAAAAGAAAAGGCCTCAAAAATTGATTAATCAAACATAATCCTCAAGAAAACGCCTTACTTATTTATGAATTGGCAAAGTCTTCCAGCAATCCATTGAATTTTGCATCAAAATGTACATAGATTGAAGGATTCAAGATAATCTCTCAAAAAAAAAAAAAAAAAAAATACAGAGAGAATAGCTTTCTAATTTTGTCAAAATTTTCTCTCTCTCGTTCTTCACACACTAATCTAACTTTTATCTTTGAAATTCGTTTACAAAAACTGATTTTTTAACTTTAGAAAGTCGCAACATTGCAATCCTCATTGTTAGTATGCTTTCTTTTTTTTTCATCAACATAGGCAGCGTTGGGCCCTTCACAAATTCCAGCATTGGAACACTACTTCAAGTGGTAAAATGGTAATTTTCTCGACTTCTTCTAATTAGGTGATTTTTTGCTCGTTTTTACTCCTTTTAGCTCCAAATTTGTTGTAATGACTCTAAAGTGCTCCTGAGACTATTTTATCAATAAAATTGGGATATTAAGCAAATTAATAGTATAAAGTGATAGAATTAACATGTAAAACATAGTTCTTTTCAAAACCTATCAAAATACCCCCAACTTAACTCTTGATTGTCCTGAGCAAGTAAAATTGAAAACATACATTTAGTCAAGGCAAAAATATGAATCACTTAATTGTTTTTTTCATTCAAATTTTTATATGCTCACTTGACTTAAACAAATGTTTCATTCTTAACTCTTTTCTCAACAATCAAGTAAGCATTGATACATTACAAGTATTCTAGAAAGTTAGAATTTACTAACAATCAATTGAGATTTATTTTTGAAAATAAAATTTTTTTCTAGCAAAATCATGAAAGAAATGAGTGCAAAGTTTTAGTTTATTTAAGAGTCTAAGGCTAGTGGAAAGACTTTATCTAACTCTTAATTCTTCCTCGCCCTACACTTGCTCAGTTATAGGTTTAAAGTATACCTACACTTTCAAAAATATGAGGCAATTCTAAGACAAGGGCATCTTTTATAAACTCACACACACAAATCTTAAATGACATTTATTTTATCTAGAGAGATAGCTTTCACACTCCGACCGTGGAGAATTATCACTCTTTTCTCATGGTCCCTAACTAGACACGATGAAGGTAGCTCTTTTCACCTCTGTCCATGCACACACACACGTTAGTGAAAGTTATGTTATTTTGCAAGCTTGCTTTGTTTTTATTATTTTTTTTTTAAGCTAGTAACTTTTTAGTAGGTCCTATTTATTCCTCTTTGTCTAGACTTGATTCTAAAACAAGTTGGTTGTTCTAAAGACTAAAAGTTATCCTATAGGGGTGACAAAGAAAATCAAGTAGAAATAATATTTCTGAAAGTCTAAGATTTTAAATAAACATAAAAGCAAAGCATTCGATTTATCTTATGAAATTAAAAGAAAAATAACTTTTTTTTTTTGAAAAATGGTTTCAAAACTTTGTTACAAAATTTTAAAATGTCTAAAATTTTGTTTGTATCTTTACTAAAAAGAGTGTGTCATCAAAATTTTCATTGATAAGAAAGAAATGATTGTGTAGAAATCTAAAAATAACATAAAACAAAATTAATGTAATTCTTTTATTTTGTGTTTTATTGCATTCATTCAATCATGCATTTATTCTTTTATAGCAAAATAGTATTTTGGAGCATAAAACGAAATCATGATTAACAATCTCAAAGTCAACATCATAGAGCCACAATCATATAGTCAAGATATCAAAATATTAAAATGACAAAATCTAAATCTAACTCGAGCTCAGATGCTCAAGGGTTCTAGACATGTATTTATATATCATTATAGAACAAAAAAAATTAAGTATGGCTCATTTTTCTATGAAAAAAAAACATGCAAGCAATATTTCCCATCCCCAACGTAAAAATTGAATATTGTCCTCAATATATAAACTATGCATATATATCCAAGAATAATAAGTAAGGGATGTAGATAAATACTTACCTGGTTTTTGTGGTTGCTTATTCTTTTGATTGTGAGAATTCCTTTTTTTTGTCTTTCTTTCAGCTTTCTTTTTTTCTTGAGTTTACTATTTTGCAAATTTTTAGCTCGCTTGCTCGCGTTGGTGAAGAGGAGGATCATATGTACGAGAAATTAGTCAAACACATGTTCAATTGAACTTAGTTTACATGCCTTTCGTTCTAGACTATAAGGATGTGCTCGTTCACCTTGAAAAATTTTCCTGTTTCAAAATTTTTAATCTCAACTGCACCATAAGAGAAAAACATTAGTAATTTCAAAAAGACCTAACCATTTGGACTTAAGTGTTCTAGGCATCAATTATAATCTAGAATTGTAAAGCAATACTTTTTGTCAAATTTTGAAGTCCTTTCTTATCAAACCTTTATCATGAATAAACTTGGTTTTCTCTTTATAGATCTTAGAGTTTCCATAAGCATTACGTCTTAATTCTTCCAATTGTTATAACTCTAGAAGTCTTTCCTCTCTAGCTTAGGGTAAATTCAAATTACATTATTTTACCACTCAATGCACCTTGTGTTCAACCACAATGGGAAGATGGCACGCCTTGCCATATACAATTATGTACAGGATTGTTCCAATAGGTGTCTTAAAAGTGGTTCTATAAGTCCAAAGCACATCAAAGTTGGGAGCTCCAATCTTTTCTTTTCAAGTTGACCGTCTTTCCAAGAATGCTTTCACTTCTCGATTGGAAATTTCGACTTGGCCATTTTTTTGAGGATGATATGGGGTTGCAACTTGATAGTGTATTCCGTATTTTCTCAATAATGCCTCTATGGTTCTATTGCAAAACTGTATTCCTTGATCACTTATAATAGACCTAGGAATACCAAATCTCAAAAGATACTATTTTGAGAAATCCTAAAACAGATGAAGCATTATTAGTCCTAGTGGAGATTTCCTTAACCCACTTGAGATGTAATATATTGTAAGTAAAATGTACAAATATCCAAATGAAGAAGGGAATGTGCCCATAAAATCTAAGCCTCAAACATCAAATATCTCACATTCAAGAATGGAGTTAAGTGACATTTCTTTTTTCTTTTTCTTTTTTTTTACAAAGATCCAGATTTTTGACACTTATAACAAGACTTTCAAAATGCATAAGAGTCAGCAAATAAAGAATTCCAAAATAGTCCTGAGTCTAAAATTTTTCTAGCAGTTCGTTTTGGATTAAAATGACCTCTGCATGTGTTCTCATAACAAAAGTACAAAACAGACTCAAACTCTTCATCGAGGACAATCTCCTAATTATTTGGGTTGAACAAAATTTTCATAGAATAGGAGGATCCCATACAAAATATTTAGAGACATTTTTTAGTTTAGACTTTCTAGATGAAGACATACTGAAGGGAAACTGACCAGTCACAAGGTAATTTACCATGTAGACGTACCACGGTAGGAAAGTAGTTACCTTGAAAAGATGTTCATCAGGAAAGTTTTCTCTGATTGGATTTGACTCATCTCCTTGCACAATTCGACATAGGTTGTCGGCTACTGAATTCTCCAATCCTTTTTATCCTTGATGGTCAAGTTGAATTCTTGCAGAAGAAGGATCCACCTTATGAGTATAGGTTTGGATTCTTTCTTTGTCATAAGGTATCTAAGAGCGGAATGGTCAATATAAATAATGATTGGAAAACCAAGGATATAAGATCTAATTTATCTAAAGCAAAAAATAATCGAAAGAAACTTCTTTTTTATGGTAGAGTAATTGATGTGAGTTGAGTTGAGAATTCTCGATGTGAAACAAATAAGATGGCACTTCTTATCTACTCTATGTCCCAATACTACCCCAACTGCTAGATTGCTAGCATCGCACATGATCTCAAATGGTAAGTCCCATCGGGGTGGTTGAAGGATTGGAGTTGAATTCAACTTCACTTTAAGTTTGTCAAAGGCTTTCTTGCATTCATCGTTGAAGTCAAATGCGACATCTTTTTGAAGTAGACTAGATAAAGGGAGTACAATTTTGGAAAAGTCTTTAATGAACCTTGTATAGAATCCTGCACTACTAAGAAAAAAGTGCACTTCCCTAATGTTTTTAGGATATGAAAAGGTTAGCAATGACATTTATTTTTCCTTATCTACCTCTATGCCTTTAGATGACGCAAGATGTCCTAATACAATTCTACGTGAAACTATTAAGTGACATTTTTCATAATTGAGGACAAAATTGGTTTCTTTGCATCTTTTTAAAATCAAGCTCAAATTGTGTAAACAATCTTCAAAGGAATTACAATACACAGTGAAATCATCCATAAAAATTTCTATGCACTTTTCTACATAGATGGAGAAAATACTTATCATACATAGTTGAAACGTACCTGAGGCATTGTGTAGCCCAAAAGACATTCTCCTAAATGCATATGTACCGTAACTGCATGTAAACGTGGTCATTACTTGATCTTCCTATGCTATGGGTATTTGGTAGAAATACATAGACAAGAAAGAAAAAATATGGTTTCCTAGCAAACCTTTCAACTATTTGGTCAATGAAAGGAATAGGAAAATGATTTTTTTTAGTTACCCCGTTTAGCTTTATAAAATCTATGCACATCCTCCAACCGATTTGCAATCTCATTGGAATGATTTCACCTTTATCATTTTTCACTCTTGTCATGCCAGTTTTCTTTGGTGTGTATAGGACTTACCCATTGACTATCTGGAATTTGATATATATTATTCTGGCTTCATGGAGTTTGATGATTTCCTTATGAACTATCTCTTTCATCATGGGATTAAGTTTTCTTTAGGATTGGACGATGGTCTTGGCTCCGTCTTCTAGAACAATCATGTGCATACATAAGGAAGGACTTATCCCTTTGATATCATTCAAAGTCCACCCGATTGCCTTTTTGTAGAATTTTAATGTTTCCAATAAAGTGTATTGTTGAGAAGATGTGAGTTCTTTAGAAATGAGAACTGGAAAAAGCATTCTCATCTCCGAGGAAGACATACTTGAGGTGTGAAGGAAGAGCCATAAGCTCGATTCCTTGTACCTGAGATTCAACAACATCGTTATTAGAAGAATTATTATTCACATCAAAGTCATTAGAAGAAAGAAAAGAGTCAACTGAAGATTCATCATCGTCAAAATCAATAGAGGGGCCAACCAAACAATCAAGATTTTCGTCGGTAGACAATAACAACTCATCGATCACATCACAAGTATCAATGGCATATAGAGACAAATACTCTTAAGGAAATTTCATGGCATCGTAAATGTTGAATGGTTTAACTTCTCCATCAAATTCTATCGACAAAGACCCTTTATCTACATCAATTCTAGTTTTTGTGGTTTTCATGAAGGGTCTTCCTAGTAAAATATTAGAAGAAGACATAGTGTAAGGTTCATCCATTTTCAAGATATAAAAATAAACTGAAAATATCAATTCACCTACTCTCAACAAGACATCCTCAGTTATGCCTAGAGGTTGTGTGTATGATTTATCGATAAGTTGTAAGAAAACATTAGTTTTTTGTAGGCCGTTCAATTTTAGGTCTTCGTAAACATGGTAAGGCTCATTTATGGAAAAACCTAAATCTAGCCTAGCATGCATAATGATTCTTTTGTCTATTTTGCATGGCAAGGTAAACATTCCCGGATCTCTACATTTTTGGGGCATTTATTTCTTTAGCAAAGCAGAGACATACTTGCTAAGGGTTACTCTCTCCTCTTCCTTCCCTTTTCTTTTCTTAGTACATAAATCTTTAAAAAATTTAGCATACCTAGGTAATTTTTGAATAGCATTAAGCAAAAGGATGTTAATTTGTACCTTTTTTAACATCTCAATAAGCTCTAAATCAATATATTCTCCTTTAGGCCTTGCTAATCTACTATGGAATGGTGCTTTAGGTACATAGGGTTCTACTTTAGGAGGAGAGTAATCACATATCTCAGGAAAAATAGGAGTCTCCTTTGGTTCACTTACCTTGCTCTCTTATTCTTTAGTTACCTTTTCTTGCTTCTTTGAAGGGGATTGAACCGGGTTTGCATCTTGAGAGGAAGAGGGGGAGGGTATCTCCTTTTCACTTCTAAAAGTTACTGCACTTACGTTCGCATGCTCTGGTTTGCTGGGAAGCTTTTCAGAGGACTTTCTTTCTAGGTTGCTTACCACGGTTGCTAGTTGGGTAATTTGAGTCCCAAAATTGGTGAATCCTTGTCTTGTTTTTTGTTGGAAAGATTTGGTGTCTTGTTGGAGTGATTTGATCTCTTGTTGTAATTGAATGTAAAGAGTGGTCAACTAGTGATTTTACAACATTCTCTAAAGACATAACTAAGGAAGATGATGAGGAAGATTGGTTCCGATTTTCAAATTATCCTTGAGATCCCCACTTGAAGTCAGGATGATCTCTCCACCCTTGATTGTAGGTTTGCCATGCAGATCGTACTTCCTTTAGAAGCCCCCTATTGCATTCACTTAAGCTTGTGGTCAAGCTTCAAAAGTATGTATGGTTACTCCACATGCTCCACATATCTTAACTTGAGGGAGACCACCTTGGGCAACCTGCGTAAAAAAAGACACAAGATTAGGGACTTGAGTTCTAAGCTCATTTACCTTTTTGGATTGAGCAATGTTGTGATCGAGAGTCCTTGATTTGAAATTCTGAGAATTTTCCACCATGGTGGATATGAGTTGATTAGCTTCGGTAGGCAACTTGTCAGTTAGAGCCCCTCCGACGACAATATCAATGTTGCTCCTCTTCGATGGAAGCAAACCTGAATAGAAATATTGGATAAGCTATTGTTCAGAAATTTATTGATGAGGGAATGAAGCACAAAGTTGTTTATATCTTTCCCAATATTCATTAAGTGACTCTCCTACAACTTGCTTAATACCATAGATTTATTTTCTAATATTATGTGCCTTAGATGCATGGAAAACTTTTTCTAAGAACTTCCTTTTCAAACCATTCCATGTAGATGGCTCCCACCGCAAGTTACAATCAATATTTGACCAAATCCTTCAAAGAGAAGGGAAAGTCCCTAAGATTAAGTTATTCTTAGGTTAGCCCATGCGGTCGCATTCCATCACATACTAGATGAAATTCTTTCATGTGTTTGTGCAGATCTTTGCTAGGTAGTCCTCTAAATGTAGCAAGAGAGGCAAAGTCTCGAATTAAGTTTGAAAGAAACAATAATCTTTGAGTACACTATGCATAATGGTTGTTGGTTGTAATCCGTCTCTGCAAGCTCTCACAATATTTGCTCCCTTGCTTCTCCCATAATGTTTAATCGAGTTGGTTCTTCTTCTTCTTGTCTTAGACCTTCAAATTTTCCTTCTTCTCCTCTTCTTCTTTTCCTTCGAAGTTGCCTCTCCTCACGGTCAATGTCTACAATCGAATCACAAGGTACATTCTGAGAATAACGGGTCATGCACAAAAGGAAATTTAATCACACTAACTATTTTTTTGGGTTTATTGCTTCTCTCTCGCTTTTTTTTAAAGGAATTCAAAATTCAAATAAGCCAATTGCACGGTGTCCCCGACAATGACACCAATTAGTTTGAGCTAAAAATGATGTTGTTAGTTCAACTAATTGCAAAACAAATAGAATTTGTAAAACACGCACAACTACAATACTAACACATAGTAATTGTGGGAGCATGAGGTCGATCCATGGAGAACCTCTCTTAATTGGTAAAATTGAGTTATGTAATCCAAATTGAAGGAGGAAGAGGTGGGGAGGGGGGAGGGGGTTTGTTGATTTTAAGAAACAAAGTAGAAGTAAAAAAAAATAATTTATATGAAATTTTGGTAATGAGATTAATGAGAGAGAGTATGAAAGAAATTATGTGAGAAAATCAATGGAAAAAGAATCTTGGGGATTTTATATTGATTAACCTAATTCCATCATTGACTTAAATGATTTCATTCAATTTAATTGTTCCATAGCTAACTAACTTAAATTGGTCAATTAAAAGGCAATTAACCTAATTTGGTCAATTAACCCTAATTTAGTTCCTAAGTTCTTCCTAAAGACATTCCACATTTAATTCCTAAAGTGTATGAATTCTTGAGTTTTCTTTACTATGACATTCTTGAAATTAAGAAGACTAAAATCAAGATTGATTAATTTGAATGTTCTAAACTAGCAAATCCTTTCCTAAAAGTAGGAAAAAGTCCAAATTCTCATTCAAGATTACTAGTTCTTGCAACCTAATTACAAATTTGCTATAGAGTTATGTAACTTTGCATACAAAAACCTATTAAAATTGAGTTGTCAATTCAATCTTTAAAAGATTTTATTCAAATTTCAGCAAGAACATTCAAAAACAATAAATTGTAAGAAGAAATTAAAAGAAAAGCCTCAAAACCTGATTAATCAAACATGATCCCCAAGAAAAGAACTCCTCAAAACTTGATTAATCAAACATGATCCCCAAGAAAAGAACTTACCTGCTCATGAAATAGCAAAGTGTTCAAGCAATCCATTGAATCTTGCATCAAAATGTACATAGATTGAAAGATTAAAGACAATCTCTCAAAAAATATACAGAGAATAGTTGCCTAATTTCATCAAAATTTTCTCTCTCTCGTTCTCCACACACTAATCTAATTTCAATCTCTAAAATTCATTTAGAAAAACTTATTTTTTTTACTTCTCCAGGTCGCAGCATTGCAACGCTCATTGTTAGCATCGCAACACTTGCCTGTGCAATGCGCACACACTCTTTTTTTTCCGTCAACATACGTAGCATTGCAATGTTGTGGGATAGCGTTGCAGCGCTACCCTGTTTTGCAGCAATTTGGTGCTCTCTGTCTTCTAGCGCTGAGGCAGTGTTGTGCCTCCATAAATTCCAGCATTGCAATGATGTTTTGATTTAAAATGGTAGTTTTCTCGAATTCTTCTAATAAGGTGTTTTTTTGGCTCGTTTTTGCTCCTTTTAGCTCCAAACTTCTTCTAATTGCTCTAAAGTACTCTTGGGACTATTTTACCTTTAAAATTGAGATATTGAGTAAGTGAGGGTGTTAACATATGATACCTTCACCTAAGGATAATTAGGTATGGTGGCAAAATTGGCTAAGTACAAAAATAGACATGCGTGTGTGTTAGGTAACTCGAACACAAGGGCCTTTGTGTATGAGTGGCCAAGACTTTCAAAGAATGTGAAAGGTTGTATGGAACCTAAGAATAAGCTAGGCATTGAAATGGAGGCTTGGACGCATAGAATAAACCTCCATAATGTGTAAATGTGAGGTCAAGCCATGGACATAAGGTACCACAAGTAACCATTAAGTAGCTTTAAGTTGAGACTTAACGGGTGGAAATTTGACTAAGTATTGAAGTCTAGGACAACCATGCATTGAGGATTGTAAGGCATGGGCGCATGATGGAAGATGGCTACGTGTTGGTCTAGGCATTGGAGGATGTCATGTTGGCTAAGTGGTGGACGCATGAAGGAATATGCGTTGGTATAGGGTGTGTGGCCAAGAAACCAAGCAATGAGTCAAACCATGGTGGGTGTATGTTGACCGAGCGTGGGCATGAGGCAGGCGTTGGCATGACAAAGGCTGCTCATGGGTTAGGATGATAAGAGGCTGCATGAGCAAGCAGCAAGGAAGGGCCATTAAGGGACGAGGATGGGCTAGGCACAAGCAAGGATGTGTTCGATTGTGCACGAGCGTGGGAATTAAGCATTGGAGCATGCGTGTGAACGATCGCATAGCAGCTTGCGAGGCTGCACAATAATGCTAGACAATGAACATGAATGCTAAACGATGAGCATAAGTGCTAGACGATAAGTGTAAGCACTAGACGATGGACATGAGCGCTAAAAGATAAGTGTAAGTGTTAGACGATGAACGAGAGCACTAGACGATGAGTGAGAGTGCTAAACGATGAGCTATACGATAAGTGCATAGCTAGATGTTGAGGCTGGGTGTGCGTGTGAGCTAGAATAGGCGTTAAACGCAAGGCACTAGCTATTTGGTGTGCACTAAAGCTATACACTAGAGTAAGAAAAGTGCGCTAAGGCAACAAGCGATGAGCTAGGCGATGGGCCAAGCCACGATGGGGGCATATGTGTTGTATGCGTTGATAGGGCTTGCGACACACAAGACTTGCGAGGTTAGATGCATTGGTCTTGTGCACAGGGTTATGGGCATTGGCAAGCAATAAGGGCATGCCTGCATTAGTCATGAGGTATACGTTAGTAGGAGGCTAGGCAATGGCAAGGCAAGCCTTGGGCCTTAAAGGTGTTTTGAGAGGATCTATGGGGTATGCATCAATCATTAGGCTAGGATTGAGAATGCAATCATGTGGACTAAGCATTTGCCTTGGGAAAGCTAGTAGAATGCATGTGGCTAGGTGAGCATGAGGAACATGTTGGGCACATAGAGTTGCTGACTAGGAGTTATGGTTTAGAATAGAGTTTGCACTGAAGGACCTAACAATGCGTTGACAAGGCTTAAATATGCGATGATGATGTGTGATGCGCTAAGGCTGAACAATGTGCCAAAGACGTCTGAGAGCATGTGGGCGCATATGAAAAGATTAGTGTGAGTGAGATATATAGTGACATGGATATGCATGGACCAAGAATTGTGACTTGCGGCAATGAAAGGCATGCGGTGATGAGAGAGCTATTGGCTGATGAACTTATCCGAACATGTGGCAATCGAAGGGATGTCTAAAGTCCATGCAATTTGAGGTGGATGAAGGAGAAGGCATGCAAACCGAATAGGTTGTGCTAGATGAAGAAGAAGTAGACATTTCATGCTGGTGGTAGCAAAGGAGAGCATTCGCAGCCTAAGTAGTGGATGTCTTGGCATTTAGGGAGCAGGAGGTGTCAACACCGGGTGAAGTGGGAACACCTATAAATAGGGTATGGGACTTCACTTCAGTTCACAAAAATATTTCCACTTCGAGAATCACTTAAAATGAGAGGTTGAGAGCAATACAGAGGGAACCTTGGGTCGAGCAGAGGAAAGATTGTGTTGATCCGTGCGATGATAAAGCAAAGGATGCAGTGGTTGTGTAGGTTGTGCTGACAGACAACAGCACTAAGTTCAAACAAGGAGTTCTCCCAAACTACTAGTGCAAATCAGGTGATTCTTTGACCAAAAGATTTTAAATTGAATGCAGATTCTATATGAGGGCTTCCATGAGACAATTCAAAGTGTAAGGCTGTCAAAATTGAAGGAAACTGAGAGGTATTCATAGGAGAAACTTGAGACTTAGAAGTCTCGAGGGGGAGTTTTAGGACCAAAATTTAAGGTAAGCAAGTTAAGGCATTTATAAACATATTTGTTAGAAGGAAGTTTCTTGAGATATCGTACGGAATAATGAGAAATCTAATCTTCAAAATGAATCTGAAATAGGGTTCAACAGGAGGCCAGGGGAAACCAGGTGAATTGGGAGGGAAGAGCAATCCCAATAGAGCACTGTGAGTGGTTTCTTATTTTAGTATCTTAGCATATTTTGAATTATATACAATTATTATGAATGAATGCTCATCACCATGAGGAGAGCATGGGGTCAGTATGGTCAAGGGGTCAATGAACCTAACTCTTGAACCCGAGATGGAATCTAACGGGATGATTAGGGGACCGAGAGGTCTCGTTCCTAAACCTGTGGGAGGAACCTTGCATGGGATGGTCAGAGGGCTGATGGGCCTAGCTTCTGAGCCCATAAGAGGGGAATTTATGTACACATAGGGTTATGAATGGTTGTAAATGTGAAATGTTAACTATCTACCATGTGTGTAGGTAGGGTTGTGAAAGGCTTCATTCAGGATGGAGGTTTTCGTAATGACCTCGTATTATGATATGTTGAGATGTTTATAAGTTGAAATAGACTTATAAACTATGATTCCACTCAATGGGCTTCAAAGCTCTCATTTTATTTTCATGTCTTCCTTGCAGGTAGCAGAAGAGTCCAGGTTGTAGGAAGTGGTCAAGGTCTGCCACGAGTTATATTGTTACTAGATTAAAGTTTGTGGTCGGGATGGGACTACTGTTGTAATACTTATTTAAAATTTGTAAATTGGTTTCCTAAATAGGTTTCATTTCCAGTTGTTTACTTTGAGTTTTCCACTGCGAGATTTATTTTTTTAAAAGAAAACTAGAAAGAGTGGGCAATGGATGTCGTGAAAAGGTGATATATGTTGTCTTCACGCCCCCTTTTGGGTAAGAGGTAAACCTGGGAGGGGGTGTGACATAACATTTAAAAATATAGTTCTTTTCAAGACCTATCAATGAATACATGACAAACTTAGTACAAAAAGACCTCAAGTACTTGGCCTAAATGATACTCTGATGTAGTGGTAGACTAGACTCTCGTAGGCAAGGCACCCTGGAACCCTGGAACTTTCCTGCTACTTGAGGGGGAACAAAATAGGAAAATGTGAGCTGGGAAACCCAATGAGTTGTACTTTTATACGAACATAGGTTTTACTTTTGAAATTCTTTTGCAAAACATTTATAAGCATGATCAATTTAGTAACCAGATCTTAAAGTAACTAATAACTTTCAAACATACTTTGTCAAACGATCATTATCAAACTTATCAGATCAAATCATAATTGAGAATCCTTGGAGACATATGCAAACCAATAAAATAGCATGATCATAAATTCTCTCAATCAAACCAGAGAATATATCCATATAAATTCCATTCAAATATAAGAAATCACGCTAAACCTTGTACCCAATTTATCTTATCCCATGTGTTCATGTCAAAAATTTTCACCAGGCATACTCTAGTACGCTGACAATTCCTATCAAAGCATGCTAACAATTCCTGCCATACGTCCACAAAGTATGCTAACATTCCTGGGTACCTAATCCAGTGGTTTAAAATCTACATTCCTCAAATCCACAATAAAGTCATAAAACATCATACATCAAACTCTATGTAAACCTTAGATATAAAATATTTGTGTAAATCATTCCTTGACAATTCATTAAAGATGAATCATGCTTGAGTTCATTTATAAAACATATTTATTATAATATAATATGCATATATTTCATAATCTGAAATACTTGACAATAAAACCACTCACAACATAGTCTAGGTCCTTTTGAACCTCTAAATTCACCAACTTCCCACTCCAGGACCAATGGCCTTCACTTAGATACAACATCAAGTATGCAAGGCATTTGGGCACATGACAAAGTTGGGTGGATGTTGCCTAAGCGCTAACACTCACACAACGCCAACCTGATGCGTACTTCGTGTTGGGCATGCTACACGACTGGTCGTAGAGGAAAAGGCAGGTAGATGTACGGTAGGGCATCAGTTCAATCACAAAGTATGCGATGAGCAGGTAGATGTGCGACAGTTCACTCACAGCAGGTAAATGTGCGGCAGTTCACTCACAGGGTATGCGATGAGTGCGGGAGGCTGGGCGTCAGGGATGCATTGAGCGTGCTCTTGACCACATGGCTCACTAGCACTGGGTGCATAGAACACTCGGAGATTGGGAGTTTGGTGCGTGTGTAGTGTTGATGTCCATCAACAGGCTAGTCTTGTTGCCTACCTTCTTCAACCTCTAGCCAATAACCCTCCTTCAAACCCTCTTATTTTTCTTCACTTTTCCAGTACATAAAACATCAATTCCAAACCAAATTCAATCAAATTTCATTCATAAACCTTTTAAGTAACATCTTAACAAGCTTACCTCTAAATTTGAGCTTCTAATTCTTCTTTAAATGCTCAAAATATTCCAAAATCCTTAGCTTGCTTTGATTGCTCTAAAACTCATATCAACCTTGAGTTTTCTTCAACTTTGTTCATCTTTCTTGCCAAATTCCTCCATGGCAGCCTTCAGTCTTCTTCTTCATTGGTTACTCCAGATTTTGGCTAAAGAATTTCCCCTATTTTCTCAAATGGTTTGTGCAAATCGATTTCCTCTTTATCCCTCTATTTATATCCTTGGTTGCATGTCCTCCTTACCTAAAAACTTGACAACTCTTACCCCTACTTGGCACTTCACCAACACTCAATTAGCTTCTCCTTTAGCCACCTCACCCTATAAATAAAAGTGAACTAAAAGATAACTAATAAACCTGGCACCAACATCCATCTTTCGGTCACAACCTTTTCCTCTACACCTTTGTTAATTGATGCATGACCAAGGTCTCTCTTTCCTTGCCTTCAATGCATGACCTGAAGGAACTCTTAAACAAGAGTATCCATGAGTGGGCTCAGATCTTTCCTATTTCATTGTGATCGTATTACCACACACACATTCTAACAGACATATATGCATTGTTACACTAATTATAGGCATGCTTTAACAATTAAAATACAACAGATTGAGTAAATATACCAATTGAAGACTATCTTCACTCGAACTCAATCCAGCAGAAGTAACACCTCTACTATCCTTATCGTCCAGCAAATAATCGCCTAGCAGCACCACGTTCATCTAAACGAACGACAGTGCATGAACAAATAGCAACTGGGGACGACACCACCACTCAAAGCCCTTGGTATTCTCAAAGTGAGAATCCAAAGAATGAACTTTGATGGAATTGGTAGAGGAAAGAGGAAAGGACGATCGTGTAGAACAAACAAGCAAGTGGGAGATAGTAGATGACCATCGTATAGTTGGGTGATTGTTGTTTAGGAAAACATACACGATCCTGTAGGTTTTACTAAGGATCGTCTAGCAAATGTTAAACAATTGTTTAGATCAGCTCGACGATCGTTTAGAAATCATGTGTGATCGTTTAGTGCGCGGGTGTGCGATCATTTAGGCGATGGGTTCTATCACATAGGCTCTCAACTAAGCGACCGTGAAGTTTCCACACTGTGAACGAAATTTTTCGAACTCTTTACAAAATAGAAACAATTTTCATTTTATTCTTCAGTTATAATAAACGAAATTGATCTTCCCACTTTTGCACGATTCAGGAGAAATTTTCAGTCAATTAACACATAACTGCCTAATTAAATAATTAATGAATATAATCATATTATATTCTTAACCTATAGTTTGATATCATATATCTACTACAGTAATTTCTCCTCTACTTGATATAAATCATATTTATATCTAATTTCCTCCAAAATAATGTATCTCGTACATTTAGTCAATTATATCATATATAATTAACCCGTTCAATTATATCATATATAATCGAACTCCCTCTTGTCAATTTGAACATTTCAAACTGACCCAAAAACTGATTCTCAACTTTATCCAAGCTACTAAGGGGATCTTATGGACCTATGGCTCGAAGCTCCAATGGTACGTGAATAGCTGACTAAACTCTTTAGCCACGAGATCCACCATTCGTTAACTGCTAGGCATTCCACTAAAGACCAACAACTAAACTCATCTTACCACAAATATACTTTTGTGTCCATCGAATATAACCAATCATGAGTACGATGACCCTTCACAGATGCTCGTAAGTAAAGTTGGGCCAATTTACCATTTGGACTCTGTAGTTACATCTCACTCCTAAGTACCACTGATTCCTCTAATGAACAATACAACATAGTCCAACTATGTGTAAACACCTCTCGGGTCAAGAGGTGTGTGGCGCCACATCGTTCAAGCCCTTGGAATCAGCCCTTAAGGGAGCTATCTATCTACTTACCCCTTCTTCGGGGAAAGAGTGAATTTCTTCTTGTGTAGTTGAGTTCCCAACTCCTAAATCAGATGATTACCCGAGTGGTAGGTTTGAGTCGGCGACCTGGGCACTCGCACCCATACAAATCAAAGAACCACCCTCAATGGTAGGAGTTCCCAACTCACTCAGAATTGAGGTCATGTTTACCCATGGTCATCCTAGTGAAATGAGTCTCTGTCCATGAACAGTGTTAATAACGAAGACATTAACACTTCATGGTACGGTCTTATACAAACTTTTTGTATAGGACGCCCCCGCTCGCATGTCCCCTACACGAATGATCAGAATCAAACCATCTGTGACAAGTCACAACACTTGTGACCATTCCACAAAGCGGGCCGCATCCTTAGCATTACTAGGATAAGGTTTCCCTCCTCTATTCATATACTACAGACCATTTTGGTTATCACTTAAGACATGATCCACTTGTATGTCACCACATACATGCTTAAGTTACATCTAGATAACCAGAGATTTTAGGTTTATTGGTTTGTGGTAAAGCAAATAAAACAATTAACTGAGCAAAAACAAGAAGAGAAGTAAAATATCATATATTATACATCACAAGCATTCGTACAAACTGTTTACCAACTACAGGACACAAGAATTTAGGGCATCAACCCCAACATGACCAATGCAAGCTTCCTAACACTTGTCTTCTTTATGTCAATGGTTAGCTTGGCCAACTTCTCCATGCTAAGCCTTTTCCCGAATCCTTTCATCACATGACTCACCAAGCAAAACTCCCCGACATGTTTCACACTCCTTCCCTCTTATGCACGCTTCCCTTCAACTCTCACCAACGCATAAGCCTCCTAACCAAGGCTCACGTATAAATATTTTTAAGCCTAACCAATTAACACCTTGGCCACCTATAGCCGATGCATAGCACCTATCTAGGAAATTCTTCCCTCCATTACACCACTTAAGTCTAATGCAAAGCCTAACCCTTTTCAAAACTTATAGGCTTTGCCTACACTACAACTTTGGTGCATTTTCCCTAACGTATAACACACCTCCCTCTACTTCTCTTTTCAAGTCCAACACCTAAAACCAAGCTCAATTCTTACTAAATATCTTAAGTCCATCTACGCATAAAGCACACTCATGGTTAAACATAACTTGGAAAACTTTTAAGGAAAGAGTTTCTGGGCTTACAGTAATAGCACTGGTCATGATTATAAAATTAGTGAAATAAAACAAATAAATTTACTGATTATAAAAGTTCTCATGTTCCAGAGCCTGATCTAACTATTTCTTCGATAAATTTGATGGATGTTCACTAAGGAAGGTTCAAGTCTAGAAGACACCTTTCTTGATGCATAACTTGTCTGTTTGCTCTCAACGATTTTAACATAAACAAATGAATTTAATTATGTAGATTAAATTCAAAGTTAGAAATTTAAATGAAGCTTTATATACAAATTTAACATGTATGATAGTTAAATTTGGAGTTTCTTCAATTTGAATGAGTTTTGTTTGATTTTCTTCAAGTAACAACTCAATTGAGTTAAATTTTGTAAATGTTTCAATTTTTGTATTTATTAGATTTATTTTGTATTTTGGAGAGTTAGTAAGTTGCCAGCCTATGAATAGCAACTTGTTTCTTCATTCAAAGCATCTCATTTCAAAGTGAGGAGTTCTTTCCTTCTTTCCTTCTTTCTTTCTTTCATTTTTTGAGTTCAACAAGTATCCAAGAGTTCTACCAGATCCGAGTAGTTTGAGGTTGCAGTTTTATCGGAGTTAAAAGTGGATAGTGAAACTGCATAAACCGAACCAATTTGCAAAATCGAACATAACTTAACCAAATTATCGACAAAATCGAAAAGTATGGTTCGATGCAGTTTGTTGGGATTTTAAAACCAAATTTTAATAGTTCAGTTCGATTCCAAGTTTGAAAACCGCTTCTCAAACCAAACCAAACCGTTTGAATATATATACACACGTTTAGGGTTAGGGTTTTAAATAGTTGGAATTTGGAAATCCAATTTGATTGCTGGCCGTTCTTCTCTCTTCAGTTTTCAGACTCTTCACCTTCATCCCTTAGTCCTCAACCTCACTAGTCACTTCTCCCTTCGGTCTTCAGACTCTTCACCTTCATCCCTCAGTTTTCCCTTGAAGATTCTGATTCCATCTCATTTCCATCTCTATCATCTCCGATTCTCCAACGGCAACAGTTCTCCCTCGACACTCGACAGTTCCCTTTCAATTCCCTCTTAGTTCTTCCTTAACACTTGATAGTTCAACTTTCGATTCCATCTCAGTTTTCCCTTGACACTCGACGCTCGATAGTTTCAATTCCAACTTCTGATTCCATCTTCCCTGCATCAACATCCTTTTCATTTAACATCTTTTCTACCCAGCCCATCGACACTCGACACTCGACACTCGACAGAAGATTTCACCCAGTCCCTCTGCATCAACATCTTTTCCACCCAGCCCCTCAACACTCGACAGAAGATTCCATTCAGGTCCTCTGCATCAACATCTTTTCTGTTCAGGTTTCTATTTAAGTGCTTATGATTTTACTAGTTTCTACTTATATGGAATGCTAATATGGAATGAGTTTACTGCTTTATCGTTATTTACTAGTTTCTGCTTATAATGCTAATATGAAATGAGTTTACTATTAGATAAGAAAGAACAATGATTTTCGTATTTCATAGGTTTCTATTTTATCATTTTTTACTGATTTAACAAATGAGTTTACTATTTTATTATTATGGTGTGCAATTTGTTTGATAGTAATAAATGAATTAGCTAAACTGAAATGAGTTTACTGTTTTATCGTTTTTCTTTATGGCTATGCCTTTTGTTTCTATCTAATTTGTTTGATAGTAATAAGTTTTCTCTATATTTTCCTCTTTATAGGTACCATCACAATGAGCTTGAGCAAGAGCAACGATTCCAATGATGATGTTGTTATGATGTCACTGCCACCACCATGAAAAGATGAAAGTGAGGAGAGAGTTTCAAAGCATGCAAATGGAAGAAAGAGGAAAAATTCATCTATGGTATGGGATCACTTAATGTTCTAAATATAGTGATGATGATCCACATGCTAAATGTAAATATTGTGGTATGGTGCATGCATGTCATCCTAGAAGGAATGGAAATTCAACTTTGAAGGTTTGTACCTTTCCAGCTACATCTCTCTTTCTTGTATAGATCCATTTGCACCCTATGGGTTTGACCCCTTCAGGTGGATCTATAAGCTCCCATACTGAATTGGAGTACATATCCTCATTTTCAAGGTCCATGGCTTTGTCCCATTGGTCTTTGTCTATGTCATTCTTGAAGGAACTTCTATCAAAGAGGACCTATGAGCAGAAGCAAGATCGTTCCAAATTCATTGTGATAGAAATACAAGCATTCACAAACATACATACAAGTTATGCATCACAGAATAAATTACGACATGCTTTCAACAAATTAAATACAAAAGAATAAGAGACTCACATTTGAAGAACTTTTCTTCCCTTTATGTCTCGCTCTCGTCAAGAACAACCCATCTCGCTGTCGATGCAACCTAAACCAATCGTCTACCAAATCTCGCTGTCGTTGCAACGCCAAGCCAATCGTCTACCAAATCTCGCTGTCGCTCAACACCGAACAGTCTTCTAGACGAACAAGAAGCAACTTGGACACCACCACTTAATGACCTTGGTATTCTCGTAGTGAGAATCCAGGAGGCATGGGCTCTATTGGATTTGGTAAAGGGAAGGAGGAAAGAATGATCGCACACAACGACCAAGCAAGTGGGAGAGGATTGGAGTCTATCGTATAGACTGGTGCTTGATCGTTTAGTAAAAGGTATACGATCATTTAGTAAATCAAGTTGATCATTTATACGTTCGTTTAGGTAATCTCACTCAGGAGTGCGATCGCTTAGGAAAAGCTACACGATCGTTTATGAAACTTTGCGTGTACACGATCGTTTAGGAAAGCTTGAGCTGTCGTGTAGGCTCTCTTTAGCTAGATGATAAACAGTGTACAACCAAGATGCGATTATCTTAATCCTCTACAAAATGAAAACTATTTTCATTTTATCCTTTCAGTTATGAAAACTGAATGCGACCTCCCACTTTCACACACAGTTATGAAGAAAACCACCAACAATTATCTCATAATTGTTTAATTATAAATAAATATAATAACTTTATAAATAAATATAATAACTAACTTATCATATTATATTTTAATCTATAATTTTAATATCACATCATATGTAACATTTAAACCATTGTCTTTTTCTCCTCTATAAGATATAAATCATATTTATATCCTTTTCCTCCAATTAATGCATCTCATATATCATATCAACTATATCATATGTAATTGACCAGTTTAATCATATCATATATAATCAAACTCACTCTTGTCAATTTGAACACTTCAAACTGACCCAAAAAATGATTCTCAACTTGAATCCATTGAGCTACCAAGTGGACCTTATGAACCTGTGGCTTGAAGCACCAATGGTATGTGAATAGCTGACTAAACTCTTTAGCCATGACATCCACCATCCGTTAACTGTCAGGCACTCTACTAAAGACCGACAGCTACACACTTCTCACCACAGATATATTTTTGTGTCCATTGGATATAACCAATCATGAGTACGATGACCCTTCACACATGCTCGTAAGTAAGGCTAGGCCAATTTACCATTTTGCCCCTATAGTTACATCTAACTCCTTAAGTACCACTAATCCCTCTAATCAACCATATCTCATAGTCCTACTATGAGTGGACACCTCTCGGGCCATTAGAAGGTATGTGGCACGACATCGTTCAAGCCCCAGAATCAGCCCTTAAGGGAGCAATCTATCCACTTACCCCTACTTTGGGGAATGAGTGAATTCCATCTTATGTAGCTGAGTTTCTACTCCTCAATCAATCACAAATCCCCAAAGTGGTAGGTTTAAGTCGGCAATCTGGCCACTCGCACCCATGCAAATCAAAGAACCGCCCTCAAAGGTAAGAGTTCCTAACTCAATCAGGATTGAGGTCCTGTTCCTATGGTCATCCTAGTGAAGTGAAGTCTCTATCATGAATGACGTTATATAACGAGACGAATACACTTCGTGGTTCGGTCTTATAAAAACTCCTTTGTATAGGACGCCCCCGCTCGCATGTCTCCACATAAATTATCAGGATCATACCATCTATAGCATGTGACAACACTTGTAACAATCTACAAAGTGAGCCGCATCTGTAGTGACACTAGGATAAGGTTTCCATCCTATATCCATATACTACAGACCATTTTGGTTATCACTTAAGGCATGATCCACCTGTATGTCTCCACATACATGCTTAAGTTACAATGACAACCATGGATCTTAGTTTATTGGTTTGTAGTAAAGCAAATAAAACATCACATGTTTCATAGACAAAGTGAAGAAAATATCTCATATTATTACATCACAAGCGTTTGTTCAATACAGTGTTTACAAACTACGGGTCCCAACGAGAGTTTAGGGCATCAACCCCAACAATTCTTTGCCTATTTATAGGACAATGGATCCTCAACACTATCATCTGGTATGATAACATGAGTTTCAGTTATACCCTAGTAATGGTCAGGATGTATCACAACCCTTCCACTGCGTCGAGGCACTCTCAATGATTGAGAAGCACAAGACTGACTTGAAGTGTTGGCTTCTTCACTAAATCTTGATGAAGGATCAACTACATCAACAACCTTTGCTGATGCTTCAGTAGCTTCACTTAATACTATTTTTCTATGTGGTTTATGATCTCTCATGTTGTCTTCCTCTGATTCCTTAATTACCAGTGCTCCACTAATGAACAACCTATTTATGGTCTAACCAATAAACAGAAACTCCTCTCAGACCAATGAGAGGGTAAAGCCCTTTGTTCAAGTCTCAGAGAAACCACTTAAGAAAACACTCATCTGCTTTCCCTGAAGATGGGAATGAGTGAATTCCATCTTGTATTATTATGTTTTCAGCTCCCTAGTCGGTCTTGCCTCCTAAATGGTAGGCTTATTAAGTCGGAAAACTAGCCACTCTCACCCATAAAAATCAAAGGAAAATCTTTCGTGAACAAGAGGTCATAATATACTCAGGATTAAGACTAAGTTGCCTATGTCATCCTAGTAAAATAGAAATCTAATTGATCAATGGTGTTACCTCTAGTGGTTACTATTTTACAATCCGATCTTATACAAACTCATTACATAGGATACCTCCACTCGCATGTCACCTATACAAATGCATTGGATCAATGCGTTTGTATCAAATACAGACTGGTCGTATCCATAATGTTACCAGGATAAGGTACCCAGCCTTATCCCTATGGTACATGATTGAGGTTGGGTACCTTATTCTAGTGGAGACATAAGAGTGGATCAAGTTCGAATAAATAGTCAAAATGATCTATGGCACATAAATGAGGTTGGGTACCTTATTCTAGTAACACCATTGGATGCGGCCTACTCTGTAGTTGTTACAAAGAGTTGTAAAGTGCTACATACGATGTGATCCTAATTCGTACATGTTATGACATGAGGAGTCGGGGCGTCCTATGTAATGAGTTTGCATAAGATCAGGACTAAGAAATAAGTCACTCTTACTTTATAACGTTGTTTACTATTTAAGATTGACTATTTCACCTAGATGACCTAGGTAACTCGATTTTAATCTTGAGCTAACTATGAACTCCTGTTTATTCGGGATTTCCCTTATATTTGCATAGTTGAGGGTTGGCTCAATAGTGTCGGCTCAATAAGACTCTCATTTCAGGGGTACGACCGAATCGATAGTTGGGGACATAATGTACAAGACGGAGTTCACGCCTACCCAATTTATGGATAGGAGAAAAGTTGTTCTCTCAAGTACTAAATCCAAGTATTTAACAAGGGGCCCCACTCTCTCACTAGGCTAAGAGAGTTTGGTTTGGTGATTGGATCACAAACCAGTTGTTTATTAGAGGATCAGTACGGACTTGAGGAATAAGACATAATCTCGAGGGTAAAAAAAATATTTGACCCAGCCATTATTATGAACAACCTGTGGAAGGTCAACTTGCTGATTATGGTTAAATCATGTGGACATAATATATCTATAGTGAGGGGAGTGCAACTATGGGCTTTAGTGGAATTACCTATTAGTAACAAATGGGGATTAATTTGGTCTTATGAGTTCAACCAACTAATCTCAGATCGTTTGAGCCCATGATCTGTAGGTCCGCGAGGCCCCCCTACTAGCTCGTAATGGACTAGTGATACGTTATTTTATGCGATGAAATAATGGTAAGGATTGCGTTAAACATGCAAGTTTTCTCAGTAAGATCCAATTATAAATCCTACTGAGTTGCCTGGTAAGCTCAGGGTCGAACATAGGGACTAAGGAAGAAAATATTCAGTGATAATTTTTAGATCACTTTGCGGTAAGAAATAAATCAATGGTTTGGTTGGCTTGTTGTTTACAGTATAAAAAGTATGTGGCGTATTTGAGAAAAGAGTAATTATGCGACAGATACATTGAGTATGCAGAGGAACGGGTTGAGAAGTTCTTTAGCTAGCGTTTCCCGAGAAAGCGTTCAAGTTATGCGATCATGCTACACTCATGCGACTGCAACTCATTTTCTATTGCAAATGCGATAATTCCAAATTTTAGGAACCATGCGATGAATGCGATAATGTCTATAGAGCTTATTCCTAAGTCTTTACTTCTTGCCTATGCGATGATGCAAGATGCACACAAGGACAAGGTGACTGATGCTTGATTTTATGAAATGAAAATATGGATGATATGTATTGATGAAATTGCGTTGTGCACTCAAGTTTCCCCAGCGGAATCCAAGTGTAAATTCCTCTTAGTTTCCTGGTAAGTCCAGGGTCGAACACAAGGACTTGTTAAAACAGATTGCATTGGTAATTTTTATGAAAGCCTTTGCGGTAACCATATCAATAAATAAGTCGTTGGGTTTGTTGTTTGCATTGATGAAAAATTAATAAATGTGGCGGATTTGCGAAAAGGCAGTTGTGTGATAGATGCAATGAGTATGCGATGAATGGGTTGAGAAAATCTTTAGCTAGCGTTACTTGGGAATGCGTCAGACTATGCCATCATGTTACAACCATACACAGCAACTCATTTTCCAATGTAAATGCGATGCTCCTAAGTCTAGGGCGCATGTGTTGAACGCAAAAGTGTCCATAGAGCTTATTTCTAAGTCTCTACTCTTGTCCTATGCGTTGATGCAAAATGCATGAAACCGCATACAATCATATCCTATCTCTAGGATGCATGCGATGCGTTAATAACAAATAGTGCTCATTCCTAAGCGCCTATCTATTGTTTATGCGTTCTAATCTGGCTCTTCCGAGTCTAGATTCTAACCTGACCTTCCCAAGTCTAGATCCTGTCCTTAGACTACCCTCCCGAGTATCTCTAATGAACGAATGAACCATACATAAATAAGATAATCGTAAAACATGAAGATTCCCTAGTTGTGCTAGCTAAATGCTTCTCAACCCATTCAACTGATTTAGTTACTCATGCATGAATAACAGAGAGTGAACAAGTATAGAGAAGGAAATTCCATTTTTATAAATGAGTTGAGTACAAAATGACAATGGAAGTTAAAGGTAGAGAGTCTGGTAGCAATTCCTTGCTGACCGAGGCTTTTACACTGAAATCTATATTCTGTTCTAAAGATGTTCCCGCTTCAGCAGGCATCGGCCCTCTCTCTGTCTTTAAAGCTCCCAGCGCTCTCCCAAGCTTACCGGAATGATCTGCCGACATTAGCTCCCGACACTCTCTGAAGAATGCCCTTGGTATTTATAGAGCATCCATGGTGAAAGGCATCTTCTCTCTCTTGGTTGTACAGATGGGACAGCTTTAATTCCTGACTGATGCGCCGAATAATTGTCACCGATAAAGCTAAATGTACTTTGTGACTGTTATCGGCTGTCAACTTAATTTGGATTCGATTGTCATCAGTTTTCTGTCCCATCACGCTTAGTTAGCCTTTCACCCAGATGCACCCACCATGTTGCACTGACCAAGTTCGGCGATCCTTCTTGGGCGAATGTTTGCGAGCACGATCAACGCAAAGCCTTGCGGTGAAGTTGCGCTCGACCAATGATTTCCTATGATCACAATTCTTGCATTGCATTAACACATATTCTGCACAAAAATACAAAGATCAACTGTTCTAATGCGTTGAACGCATGCGACCGCAATATTATGAAATTGGTGCATAATGGATGCAAGTTAACATATTTCATCAACGCAATCCAACATTGTTTAAGACTTTAGCACTATGATAACATGCATTTCAGTTCGTTATCAGTGACCGCATACAATCATAACCTACATTTCAGTCCGTTATCAGTGACCGCATACAATCATAACCTATCTCTAGGGTGCATGCGATGCGTTAATAGCAAACAGAACTTAATCCTAAACTTCTATCTCTTGATTATACGTTCTAATCTGACTCTCCCAAGCCTAGATTCTAATCTGACTTTTTCAAGCCTAGATTCTATCCTTAGACTACCCTTCTGAGTATCTCTAATGGACGAATGACGCATACAAAATACAAGATAATCGCACAGAATGAATATCCCGGGTTATGCTAGCTATGTGCTTCTCAACCCATTCGAAAGATTTAGCTACTCATGTGTAATGTACAGAGAATGAATAGATATAAAGATGTAGTTTCCATTTCTATAAACAAGTTCAAAGTGCAAAATGACAATGGAAATAAGGATAGAGAACCTGGTAGCAATTCCTTGCTTCCCAAGGCTTTTACACTATGTTATCTCTATTCCGCCCAAAAGATTTTCTTGCTTTCACAAGAGTCGGCCCTCTCTCTGGTTTCAACGCTTTCGGCACTCTTCCAAGTTCATCGGAACAATCTCTCGGTATAATCTCCCTTCACTCGCTTTCGCCTTATATGTAAAAGAAAACTATGGACAAGGCTACTTCTATCTAAATGGAAAATTTTCTAATTGAACGAACTCCTTCACTGAAGGTGGCCTTAGGTATTTATAGAGCTTCGAGGTGAAAGGCTTCTTCTCTCTTATGATTGCACTGATGGGATGACATTTAATTCTTCTGCCTAATGCGCTGAATATTTGTCACCGAAAAGTTGAGTGTACTTGCTACAGTAGGTCGTTAACGGCTTGTCAACTTAATTTGGAATCGACCGTCATCAGCTTTCTGTCCCATCGTGATTTATTACGCTTTTCACCCAGATGCGCCCACCATGATGCGCCGGCTCTATGCGACAACCTTCTTGAGCAGATATTCGTGAGCACGAATGATCGCATCACTTGCATCAACGCAATCTCTTAATGCGCTCGGATGTTAATTTCTTTGGATCGCATTTCCGCCTTGCGTCAACGCATTTTCTGCAAAAAAATACATAAGTTAGCTGTTTTAGTGCGATGGACGCATGCGATCGCAATGTTGTGAACTTAATGCTTTTGGACGCAATATTATATATTTTTATCATCGCAATCCTGCATTGTTTTATAACTTTGCAGTATAATAATGTTCATTTTGCTCATTATCAACTAGCTCTAGAATAGCGTGATAAGTTAATTTGAAACGTTCAAATTAGAATTAAGGGAATTAGTAATTATATGAGATATAATTACATGTTTAATTTTAGAATTAAATGGAATAGAAGAATTTATATATATTTAAATATGATTTAAATATAATAATAGATGGATATGTGTTAAGATTAATTTAATATTTGATATTAAATTAATTAAGTTTTATTTAATAATTAATTTATGAAATTAATTAATTTTTCATTTTTAAAATCAAAATGATTTTATAAAATCAAATTTTGATTTTTAGATAAAATTGGAAAATTGGAAAACAAAACACACTTAAATGGAAAATGAAGTTTTTCTATTATCCATCTTTGAAGTAGCTCACGCATGAAACAACAGCTTGGCCTTGTCTTCTCCTAGCATGAGCTACAACTCATACAACTCGTCTCTTTGCATGTTGATTTGCAATATAATGAAGAGATTGGAGTGAAAATCGGGCATGCAATCTATAGTGAATTTTAGAGAAAATTCGATTTGAAGAATGGTTCTTCAACAAGGTTGCTGCAATGAGCTTTTCTCCTTCGTTCCTTGATTCAAGCTCGTTTTGAGTCTTACAACTCAATCTAGAGCACCAAGAGAATAGTGGGGAAGATCTTGAGGTGGTCTACAACAAGATATGGAGAAGATTGCAACTAGAGAAGGAGCTTTGAAGAAGTTCTACAAGAGGTATGTCTTGAAACCCATTTTTCTGAAGAAGCATGCTTTATATTATGCCAAAACTAGTGAATTTGAGTGCTTAGATGATCCTTGTGCTTCCGCTGCTGTTGATACAATCCTACAATTGGTATCAAACACATCATTGCAATGCTAGGCAATAGCGCTAAGCGATCGTTTAGATACGGAGCTAAGCAATCGTATAGACGAAGTGTTAAGCGATGCGTTGAAGTTTCTATGCAATGGAACTAAACAAATCACTTACCTACGATGCTGAACGACGCGATGATGTTCTATACGATGGAGCTAAGCAATCGTTAGCTATGGTGGATACTAAAACAATAACATGTAGTGCTAGATGATGGTGTTAAGCAATCGTTTTGGTTCTATACGATAGAACTAAGCGATGCGGTCGCTTACTACGATCGTTTATCTTTGATCGGGAGCTAAACGATGCATTGAATTGCTATGCGTTAGCATTACGTGATCGCTTACCGTTATACGATAGCTAATCGATGCGACGAGTTGCTATGAGATAGCACTATGCGATCGCATACCTTCGTGCGACAGCTGGGCGATGCGTTGAATGCTATACGATGGCATTAAACGATCGTTTATCTTTTGCATGTGCTAAAAAATTAAGGATTTACTAAACGATCTAGAAAAATGCTAGACGATGGTTGTCATTACTAAACGATGAGACTTAGAGAGCGCAAGATCAGCTGGTTCAATCGGTTCTCTTGAGGTCTGGTCCGGTTCCACTTCGAATGGTTCTTGACTGGTGACAACGGGTAGAAGTGCACGTCATTACAACACAAATAAGTAAAACAATGAGGGAATGTGATGGTAAAAATATACAAAATTATGTCCAAAAGCGTGAAACTGAGAATATTGCGATCGCATGCACCCATCACATAAAAGCAACTAATTTAATTATTTTATGTAGGAAAAATGCATTGGCACAAGTTAAATTGTGATCCAAGGAATTAGGCGTCTACGCGTATTGAAAGATTGCGACCGCAAAGTCATGCGATCGTATGCGCTTGTGAGAAGTTGCTCAAGATGGTGGCCGCATAAAGATGGCACATCAACATGGAAGCTTAATAAATCATGATGGGATGGAAAGCTGATGACGATCGAATCCAAATTTAGTTGACAAGCCGTTAACGACACACTGTAGCAAGTACATTCAACTTTTCGGTGACCATTAATCGGGCATCAGACAGAAGATTTAATTACCTCCCATCATTGCAATCATTAGAGGGAAAAGCTTCTTCACCTTGAGCTCTATAAATACCGAAGGCCACCATCGAAAAAGAAGTTCGCCATATACAGAAGATAGATCATATACAAATAGATAGCCGCTAGTCGGTAGTTATTCATATAGTTAGAAGGCGGAGGTGAGTGACGAGAAGAAGATGCAGAGAGGACATTCCTGGACAGCTCGAAAGTTCGTCGGGAAGCGCTATAGAAGGAGAGAGGGCCGAAACTTACGAAAGCAAGGATATTCTTCTGGGCAGAGTAGAGTAAAAAGACAGTGTAAAAGCCACGGGAAGAAAGAAATTGCTACTGGCTTCTTATCCCTACTTTCCATTGTTGTTTTGTATTCTACACTTTATTTATAAAATGGAATTCTCATCTCAACATCTATTCAATCTCTCCACATTTTACATGAGTAGCTAAATTCCTGAATGGGTTGAGAAGTACTTAGCTAGCATGACCTAACAGTTTCACTTTATGCGATCATCTTATCTTATGTATGTGTCATTCACCCTTTAGAGATACTTGAGAGAGTAGTCTAAAGATAGAACCTAGACTTGAGAGAGAGGTTATATTCTAGGCTTGAGAGAGCAGATTAGAACCGCATAAGCAAGAGATAGAAACTTAGACATAAGTTCTGTTTGCTATTATGCATCGCATGCACCCTAGAAATAGGATATGGTAGTATGCGGTCACCTTATGTATGTCTGCATCATTCATCATTGCATAGACAAGAATAGAGGCTTAGACATAAGTCCTATCGACATTATCGTATACATCGCATGCGTCCTAGAAATAGGAACTATGACATTTGCATTGAGAAATGACATGTTGTTGTTTATGTGTAGCATTATCACATAACTTGAATGCAATCTTAGGAAGTGTTCGCTAAATCCCTTCTCAACCCGTTTACTACATACTCATTGCAATTCTCATTTTCATCAACTCTTTACTCGAATCTGTCGCATAGGAATTATACTTAAACAAAATACCAACCAACTTTTTTTTTACAACTGCAAAGGATTGATTTTACTGATGCATAGTAACTCAGTAGTCTCTGTGTTCGACCCTGGACTTACCAAGAAACCTAGTAAGATTTATACTTGGGTTTTACTAGGAAAACTTTCATGTGCAACGCATAACTCATCACCGCAATTTTATACCATTATTTCATCACATTTACAACACATTTACAACGCATCAACTACCACGTCTCCACATAGTTTACATCGTGAGATTCATATGACGCTTCGTGTCACCCTGGGAGTGACCTTCCTTCGAAGAGTGTTTTGAATGAGTCAATATCAAGGTAAATGGAGGAAGTAGTTCATAGTAAGTAGGTGAAGGATATGTGTCAATATATCCTACGGTCTCCTCCATTAGTCTGAACCATGAGATTCCTATGTTGCACTTGCTTGTTTGCTTTAGGCGGCCCTTCGCTAGTCATTTAGTGACGGCTATCCCCTCGGAGGGTTGTAACATAGGATTCAGAACAACATAGGCTTCAATAAAATGAATAGGGTCTTATATTTCCTCTTGGATGTTTTCTTCTATTTTGGAGGCAAATTCATACCGTCCTATAGGATTTGCAAATGGTGGGTCACACTTACAAGAATTACTAAGTTGTTAGTAAAGATCTTGACCGAAAACGATAACTAAACGACTATAGGAATAAGAGTTATTCCGGAGACAATAGGAATAAGAGTTATTTGGGGGATAGTGTTTGGTCAAAATTGTTTGTTTTAGTGGCGGGTCACATGGTAGCGCATATTCTGACTCACTAAAATATCGTTGCAAATAAATAAACAAGTGTCGACCTCTATGCACTACCATTCCTTTGGAAAGGGAAGAAGTAGGTGTCGTATGAGTGAAGGACACATTTTTTAGCCCAACTACGACCTAGAGATCAAGAGAATGTTCCGAAGAAGACGAAGAAACAACCGCCGTCAACAACAAGAGAGAAATCCCAACATGGCAGAACAACCGGAAGACAGAGCAGTGAACAGAATAATATCATGGCAAATCCCATTCTCCTAGCGAACGACTACAATAGACCCATCCGAGACTATGCGTTGCCTAACCTCTACGATTTCTCCCCAGGAATCATGAGTCTAGCCTTGGACAGATTGAGGTTTGAGATGAAGCCGGTTATGTTGCAGATGATTCAGACGGCCGGATAGTTTGGTGGAAGGCATGGCGAGGATCCACATGCCCATCTCCGGTGTTTCATCAAAATTTGCAATACTTTTGTGTTCCCAAACATCTCAGCTGAAGAAGTTCGACTAACGTTGTTCCCATTTTCACTATGCGACCAAGCAAGGAAATGGACCTAATCTCTCAAACCAGGGGAGATAACGTAGTGGGAATAAGTAGTAAAAAAGTTCATGAAGAAATACTTCTCCCCTACCGAGAACGCAAGAAGGAGGAAGTTGATTACAAATTTTGAACAGGAAATTGACAAATTGCTCAACGATGCCTGGGGGAGGTTTAAGAGATTGGTGCGAGATTGTCCGCACAATGGCTTACTTAACTGTCTCCAAATGGAAATCTGTTATCACAGCTTGAACCCTGCATCGTAGATAGTTGCCAATGTGGCAGCAGCTGGAGGTCTGCTTGACAAAACATATGACAAGGTGAAAAGTATTCTTGATCGCATATCAAATAATCACAAAGATTGGAGGGAAAGCAATCAATGACTAAAAATTCGAGAAGGTGACATAAACAATGGGGCCATCGCATCCCTACAAAATCAAATGAATGCGATGATGAATCTGATACAAGGCCTTGCAATCAATAGCCCGGAACGCAAAGATGGCAGGTCAACACAATCGAGCAGACAAGTACAAGTTGTGCTACTTGTGGAGATTCGCATCCAATGGAAGAATGGTTAAGGAATCCGCAATCTATATACTTCGTAAAGAACAATCCTTTCTCTAACACATACAACCCCAGGTGGAGAAACCACCCCAACTTCGCGTGTGGAAAAATCAACAACAAAGTTACCAACCTATGGCACTAAAAGAAGGGCCGCGAGGATTTTTCCCGCGAACGAACGGTCAATCGCAAAATCAAGCCAGAAGCTCACAAGCGCTGCCATCTTCTTCCCTAGAGAGCCTATTAAAGCGGTACATAGAAAAGAACGAGACAGTGCTCCAGAATCAGGCAACTTCAATCTGCAATCTCGAAATCCAAATAGGACAAATTACGAGCGAGTTGAAAAATAGACTGCAAGGGTCATTGTCGAGTTCAACTGAGCTCCCTCGGAACCCGGGGAATACAGGAAAGGAGAAATGTCAAGTCATGACTTTGCGAAGTGGAAAGATAATAGCAGAAGAGAAAATGGAGCGAAGTAGGACTAATCTAGTTGCGATGGAATCAAAGACCTCGTTGACATAGGATGAACCAAAAGAAAATGAGACGATGGAACCAAAAGTTGGATCCACTTGTAAGCCCCTAGAACAAGGAACCGTGAAGATGTGATAACAGGCAGAAATGCACGTTATCATAGTGCTAAGTTCTTAAACAATGTTGGATTGCATTGATAAAACATGTTAAATTGCATCCATCAAGCATCAACTTCATAATATTGCGGTCGCATGCGTTCATCGCATAGGAAGAGTTGATTTTAGTGTTTTTATGCAGAATATGCATTGATGCAATGATAGAATTGTGATCATAGGAAATCATTGGCCGAGCATAACTTCACCGCAAGGCTTTGCGATGATTGTGTTCGCAAACATTCGCCCGAGAAAGATCACTACAACTTGGTCAGCGCAACATGCTGGGTGCATCTGGGTGAAAGGCTAATTAATCACGATGGGACAGAAAGCTGATGATAGTCGAATCCGAATTAAGTTGACAGCCAATAACGATCACAAGTACATTCAAATTTTCGGTGACAATTATTCGACGCATTATTCAGAAGAATTAAAGTCGTCCCATCCGTGCAATCATGAGAGAGAAACCGCCGTTCACCTTGGATGTTCTATAAATGCTAAGGGCGACCTTCAGAAAAGGGGTTGAGCAATTCCACGAGTTAATCAGTTCGCACATCCTTGTTCATAGTTTTATTTCATTTTAAGGTAGACGCAAGAGAGGAGGTTGTGTCGATAGATCGTTCCGGTAAGCTTGGGAGAGCGTCAAGAGCTTCAAGGATAGAGAGAGGGTCGATGCATGTGGAAGCGGGAACATCTTTAGAACCGAATAGAGATTACAATGTAAACCCTCGGTCAGCAAGGAATTGCTACTAGGTTCTCTACCTTTAACTTCCATTGTTTTTTGTACTCCACTCATTTATTGAAATGGAATCTACTTCTCTATATCTGTTCACTCTCTATTATTTATGCATGAGTAGCTAAATTAGTTGAATGGGTTGAGAAGCATTTGGTGAGCACAACTAGGGAATCTTCTCTCTATGCGATTATCATGTATTATGAGTGCTTCATTCGTCCATTAGAGATACTTGAGAGGGTAGTCTAAGGATAGGATCTAGGCTTGGGAAGGTCAGGTTAGAATCTAGGCTCGGGAGAGTCAGATTAGAACGCATAAGCAAGAGATAGGAGCTTAAGAATAAGCACTGTTTGCTATTAATGCATCGCATGCATCCTAGAGATAGGATATGATTGTATGCGGTCACATTGCTTTTATGAATTTTGCATCATCACATAAGACAAGAGTAGAGACTTAGGGATAAGCTCTATGGAACTTTTGCATTCAACACATGTGCCCTAGATTTAGGAGCATTGCATTTACATTAGAAAATGACTTGTTGTGCATGGTTGTAGCATGATCGCATAGTCTGACGCATTCCCAAGTAACGCTAGCTAAAGATCTTCTCAACCCGTTCATTGCATACTCAGTGCATCTATCACACAACTGACTTTTCTCAAATCTGTCGCATTTGTTTATTTTCTGATTAATGCAATCAACAACAAACCAACAATCTATTTATTTGGCCACCGCAAAGTTTTTATAAAAATTACCAACAAAACCTGTTTTCACGAGTCCTTGTGTTCGACCCTAGACTTACCAGGAAACTCAGTGGAATTTACACTTGGATTCCGCTGAGGAAACTTGAGTGCACAATGCAATGTCATCAACGCATATCATCCACATTTCCACTTTATAAAATTAAGCATCAAGATGCAGTTGCCACCATTCCCGCAAAGACTTAAGAAGAAGAAAAATGATGAAGTGCAGTATCATCGCTTCATGGACATGTTAAAATAGTTACACATCAACATCCCTTTCACAGAAGCTATTGAACAAATGCCAAAATATGCTAAGTTTTTTCAGGACATGGTGAAAAGAAAAGGAGCACGAGAAAGTTTGCAATGGTGCCGTTAACGTGGAAGTCAAACACCATAATTCCACCGAAAATGCACGACCTTGGAAAATTCATGATACCCTACTCAATTGGCAGGAGATATATCGGTCAAGCGCTTTGTGACCTCGAGGCCAGTATAAACTTAAGGCCCTTGTCAATTTTCAAACAATTAAACGTGGGCCAGCTGATGCCCACAACGGTGACTCTTCAGCTAACGGATAGGTCCCTAGTTCATCCAGAGGGGAAGGTGAAGGATGTCCTAGTCTCAATTGATAAATTCATTCCACCAGTAGACTTCATCATTCTCGACTACGAAGCGGACAAAGATTTACCCATCATATTGGGACGACCATTTTTATCCACTGGTCGCACACAAATTGATGTGTACAAGGGAGAGATCACGTTGAGTGTAAATGGAAAGAAGATCATGTTTGACATTATTAAAGCCATGAAGTATCCGGAAGATGAAGACCTATCTGATTCTGACAATGAACCCAATTGTAATGAAAAAGAAGGGTCCAGAGATGAAGATGAAAGAGAGGATGTGACTGCATCCGTAGTAACCTGTAATGTGATCATGGAAACAACAAAAAAGAAGAAAAATTGGCGTTGAATGAAGAGAGAAAAGCATAAAAACCATCCTTGGAACAACCATCTACCGTGGAATTAAAAACCTTGCCAAGTCATCTGAAGTATGTTTTCTTGTGGCAAAATGAAACTCTGCCAGTGATAATTTCCTCTGTGGTTCAAGAAGAACAAGAAAATGTGCTGCTTAGCATCCTGAAGAAGTACATAAAAGCAATAGGGTGGAAGCTAGCAGACATAAGAGGAATCAACCTCACATATTGCATGCACAGGATATGTCTCGAAGAAAACCAAATAGGGTCTATCAAACATCAATGCAGACTAAACCCTGCGATGAAAGAGGTTTTGAAAAAGGAGATAATCAAATGGTTGTATGCAGGCATTATATATCCAATCGCCGATAGCACGTGGGTCAGCCCCGTGCAATGTATGCCCAAGAAGGGAGGAATGACGGTAGTCCCAAATGCTAACAATGAATTAATACCAATGAGGACCGTCACTGGCTAGCGAATCTGTATGGATTATCACAAATGCGGCGACGAAGAAGGATTAGTTCCCCTTGCCTTTTATTGACCAATGCTAGACCTCCTAGAAGAAATGAGTACTTCTGTTTTCTGGACCAGTATGCGGGCTACAACCAAATAATGATTGCTTCTGAAGGCCAAGAGAAAATCACATTCACCTGCCTATACAGAACGTTTGCTTTTTTTCGCATGTTTTGATTATGCAATGCACCGAGCACGTTCCAGAGGTGTATAATGGCCATCTTTTCTGAGTATCTCGAGGACTCAATGGAAAATTTTATGGACGACTTCTTGGTTTACGAGCAAACGTATGAAGTCTGTCTGAACAATTTGGAGAAGAGACTAAGGAGGTGTGAAGAAACAAATCTTGTGCTAAACTGGGAGAAGTGCCACTTCATGGTGAATGAAGGTATTGTGCTCGGGCACAAAGATTCCAAGGACCCTCTAGAGGTGGATAAGGCTAAGATTGAGGCCATTGAAAAGCTTCCACCACTAGCAAATGTGAAGGTTGTCAGGAGTTTCCTGGGATATGCAGGATTTTATCGTCGTTTTATGAAGGACTTTCCGAAGATTGCTCGGCCATTAAATGCATTTCTGGAGGCCAATAGAACGTTTGACTTTGATACACAGTGCCTCAACGCATTCAAGATACTGAAGAATGCCTTGATAATCGCACCTGTGTTGATCGCACCTGACTGGACACAACCATTTGAGAATATGTGCGATGCTAGCGGTTATACGATGGGAGCAATGCTAGCGCAGAAGAAAAAAACAATGCTACACCCCATCGCATATGCGAGTAGAACCTTGAACCCTACCCAAGCAAATTACACTACATTGAAAAAGAAGTTCTTGTGGTGATCCTTGTGCTGGAAAAATTTAGAGCTTACTTGCTGGGATCCAAAGTGATCGTTCACACCGACCACTCGGCAATCAAATATTTAATGACCAAGAAAGATGCAAAGCTGAGGTTAATTCAATGGGTTCTCCTCCTCCAAGAATTCAACATGGAAATCATTGATCATAAGGGGATGGAGAACCAAGTTGCAGACCACCTATCAAGAGAATCTGGAAGTAGACCGCAACCAGTCGGAGGTGAACGCATCCTTCCCAAATGAACAGCTATTCAAAATTGAAGAATTAACTTCGTACGCAGATGTGGTTAATTATCTGGTCTGTGAACAATTCCTGGAAAATTACACAGCCCACCAAAAGAGGCGACTTATGCACAAATGTAAATCCTATTATTGGGACGAGCCAAATCTTTACAAGAGGGGGTCAGACCAGATCTTGTGTCTATGTGTACTAGAGACTGCTCAATGGCGCATACTGTCTTAATGCCATGACTCATCATATGGTGGACATTTTGGAGGTTAATGCACAGCAGCAAAAGTGTTACAAAGTGGGTAATTTTGGCCGACTTTATTCAAGGATGCGTGAGACTATTCTATGAGATGCGACAGGTTCCAACACATGGGAAACATTTCATTGAAGAATGCGATGCCAGTGAATATTATCTTAGATTTGGAGCTATTCGACGCATAGGGCATAGACTTCATGGGACCATTTCCACTATAAAATGGTCCAAGTCCATTCTATTGGTCGTCGATTATGTTTCCAAATGGGTTGAAGTGGTATCGTGCGTCGTAAGCGATGTGATGATAGTCTCCAAATTCTTGCGAAGAAATATCTTCACTCGTTTTGGCACCCCACGTGCCATAATAAGTGATGAAGGGTCCCACTTTGTCAATGGCGTTATCAAAAAATTACTGCTCAAGTATAATATCTACCATAAGGTCGCCATCATCCACAGACAAACGGCCAGGCCGAAGTGTCTACCAGGGAAATCAACTTGATCAGAAAAGGTGGTGAATCCTTCACGCAAAGATTGGGCCATGAAGCTAGACGATGCCTTGTAGGCATATAGAACCACCTATAAAACACCTGTAGGAATGTCCCCATATGTGCTGGCGTTTGGGAAGGCATGCCATTTACTGCTTGAATTGGAGCACAAAGCACTGTGGGCAGTGAAGAAGCTCAATTTTGATTTGAAGACTGCAGGGGAGACAAGAAAACTTCAGTTGTTCGAGCTAAACAAATGGAGAATTTAAGCATATGAAAACGCCAAGATCTACAAGAAGTGCGCAAAACATTGGCATGACAAACAACTATGCGAGAAGAATCTCCAGGTTGGACAGAAGGTCTTGTTATACAAATTCTCGGCTACGACTTTTTCCCGAAAGATTAAAGTCACGTTGGTTCAGACCATTTATAATCAAAGAGGTATAACCACATGGTGCTGTCGAGTTAACAAATGAAGAAGGGACCAATGCATTCAAGGTCAACGAACAAAGAGTCAAGATGTATCATTTCATTTCAGTCTATCAGCAATGAGGACATTGTTGTGTTTAAATTTGGGGGTGTTGGTATTTATTTTCAACCTTACTAATTTTAGACATTTGAAAAAAAAATCATAACGTTGAAATCGGATCCTACTCGTACTTGGATGTCCGCATGATATCCATGGGGGCAAGCCAAAATGAAGGTAGGAATCGTGATCAACGCATAAATCAAGTGATCGCAACTCTACTGGCAAATGGGCATGAGTTTAAACTGAGAAAAAAAGCGCCTTGCTCGTTGTTGGATGCTCGCATGACACCCGTGGGCGCAAGCCAAAAGGAAGGCAAGGCACTTGGATCAGCGCAAGGTCACAACAAGAATATCTAAACTACGCAAGGATAAAAATTGTTTGGCAACACCCCGGTTGGAAAATGTTTTGAAATAAATCATGCGATGTCCTGGAAACAAGTAAAGTCTTTCTGAAAGTTAAACTTACGGTCCCTAAGTTTTAGAAATATTTTCGAAAGAGACCAGGATAGAACTTAAGAAGATTTTGGTTCATAAGAATTGAATAAGGCACCTCGAGAAATCTAGGTAAGGAAAAGACGGCTGACTCTCTAAAGAAAATCTTTAGTTATGCTTGAGGACAAGCATTGTTTTAAATTTGGGGGTGTGATAATGGGTAGAAATGCACGTTATTATAGCACAAATAAGTAAAACAATGAGGGAATGTGATGGTAAAAATATATAAAATCATGTCCAAAAGCATTAAATTGAGAATATTGCAATCGCATGCGCCCATCGCATAAAAGCAGCTAATTTACTTATTTTGTGCAGGAAAAATGCATTGGCACAAGTTAAATTGCTATCCAAGGAATTAGGCGTCCATGCACATTGAAAGATTACAACTGCAAAGTCATGCGATCGTATGCGCTCGCGAGAAGGTGGTCACATAAGACGACGCATCAAGGTGAAAGCTTAATAAATCATGTGGGACGAAAAGCTGATGACGGTCGAATCCGAATTTAGTTGATAAGCCGTTAATGACACACTGCAGCAAGTACATTCAACATTTCGGTGACCATTAATCGGCCCATTAGACAGAAGATTTAATGACCTCCCATCATTGCAATCATTAGAGGGAAAAGCTTCTTCACCTCGAGCTCTATAAATACCGAAGGCCACCATCGATAAAGAAGTTCGTCGTATACAGAAGTTAGATCATATACAAATAGATAGCCTCTAGTCTGTAGTTGTTCATATACTTAGAAGGCAGAGGCAAGCAAAGAGAAGAAGAAGCCGAGAGGACATTCCTGGGCAGCTTGAAAGTCTACCGAGAAGCACTATAGAATGAGAGAGAGCTGAAACTTGCAAAAGCAAGGATATTCTTCTAGGCAGTGTAGAGCAAAAAGACAGTGTAAAAGCCATGGGAAGCAAGACATTGCTACCGGGCTTCTTATCCCTACTTTCTATTGTTGTTTTGTATTCTGCACTTTATTTATAAAATGGAATTCTCATCTCAACATCTATTCAATCTCTCCACATTTTGCATGAGTAGCTAAATTTCCGAATGGGTTGAGAAGTACTTAGCTAGCATGACCTTAGAGTTTCACTTTATGCGATCATCTTGTCTTATGTATACGTCATCCACACTTTAGAGATACTTGAGAAAGTAGTGTAAAGAAAGAACCTAGACTTGAGAGAGTCAGGTTAGAATCTAGACTTGAGAGAGTCAAATTAGAACTGCATATGCAAGAGATAGAAACTTAGACATAAGTTCTGTTTGCTTTTATGCATCGCATGCACCTTAGAAATAGGATATGATAGTATGCGGTCACCTTGTGTATGTCTGCATCATTCATCATCGCATAGACAAGAATAGAGACTTAGACATAAGTCCTATCGAGATTATCGTATACATCGCATGCGTCCTAGAAATAGGAACTATGGCATTTGCATTGAGAAATGACATGTTGTTGTGTGTGTGTAGCATTATCGCATAACTTGAACGCAATCTTAGGAAGTGTTTGCTAAATCCCTTCTCAACCCATTTACCCATACTCATTGTAATTCTCGTTTTCATCAACTCTTTACTCGAATCTGTCATAAAGGAATTATACTTAAACAAAATACCAACCAACTTATTTTTTTTTACCACCGCAAAGGAATAAATTTTACTGACGCATCGTAACTCAGTAATCCTTGTGTTCGACCCTAGACTTACTAGGAAACCTAGTAAGATTTATAGTTGGGTTTTACTAGGAAAACTTGCATGTGCAATGCATAACTCATCACCGCAATTTCATACCATTATTTCATCACATTTACAACCCATCAGCTGGTCCGGTTCAGACGGTTCAGGTCTAGTTCAAGCTACTTGGGTTCGGTTTGGAGCAGTTCAAGTAGTTCTAGAGCAGTTCGGAAGATGTTTTGTAATAATTTAGGCTTTTGTTTGCTTGTTTTTGCCAAAACTAAAACCATATTAGTACGTGTTTAATTATTTATGCATTGGATGTATGTTAGAATTAAATAAATCTTGTATGTGCATATAATATGCCATTTAGATTTAAAATCCCACCATAGGAAGCATGTAACATGCATTGAAAGTATGTTATAATTGTTATAATATATAGTATGCATGTTAGGGTTTCTTGTATCTAATATAAATGTTATATTAAATTTGAATGACTAAAGTATGTTATGGATGAATAACATGTCTAAAGTTTAAAAGTTGTTATAAAATTGGGTTAGACATTTAAAATCCATAAACAACAGCTGCATGCTCTTGTAGGTTGACCACCTGTTTTAATTGTTAAAACGTATAAAACCTAGGTTACAAACTCAACCGGTATATAATCCTTTCTAAGGCTGGGGGTACTTAAGTTGACGGGTTACGAAACACCTTCTACCTCGGGATTATGGCCGAATAATTGAGCATTGGTAACCGATTTTATAAGCATACGTGAGTGATGTGAGGTAATAAAATGGTTTATCACCTAGACACGTAGGTTAAAATCCAATTATAAGAGTTATACTTGGATAAACCACATAGACTTAGGGTTGTTTTATTAGCCGAAAAGAACCTAAGTATAAATATACCAAAATAGAACACTTCACTGGCAGTTTAATTACTTTTATATGATAGAGTTATTAGAAAACTTCAGTAGGAGATTAATAACATATGATACGTTATTTTTAGCTCTCACGTCTCTAAGAGTTCACAATCCAGATTTAAGCGGTACTTTGTGTCATCCTAGGAGTGACCTCCCTTCTGAAAGTATTTTTTAGCTTAAATCTAGATTTTGGTGAATAAGAGGAAGTTGTTCAAATATAAGTCTTTTATACGATAAAAAGATTTCAACTACCATGTCTCCACATAGTTTACACCGTGAGATTCATATGACGCTTCGTGTCACCCTAGGAGTGACCTCCCTTCGAAGAGTGTTTTGTATGAGTCAATATCAAGGTAAACAGAGGAAGTAGTTCATAGTAAGTGGGTAAAGGATATGTGTCAATATATTCTACAGTCTTCTCCATTAGTTAAGAGATTTCTATGTTGTGCCTGTTGGTTTGCTTTAGGCGGCCTTTTGCTAGTCGTTTAGCGGCAGCTATCCCCTCGGAGGGTTATAACATAGGATTCGGAACAACACAGGCTTCAGTAAAATGAATAGGGTCTTATATTTCTATCTTGGATGTTGTCTTCTATTTCGGAGGCAAATTCATATTGTCCTATAGGATTTGAAAATGGCGGATCACACTTATAAGAATTACTAAGTTGTTAGTAAAGATCTTGACCGAAAACGATAACTAAACGACTATAGGAATAAGAGTTATTCCGGAGGCAATAGGAATAAGAGTTATTCTAGGGATAGTGTTGTGTCAAAATTGTTTGTTTTAGTGAAGGAGTATTTGATTGCCCCACGATAGCGCATATTCTGACTCACTAAAATATCATTGCAAATAAATAATGGCATTGGGTACATTATTAATTTTTCCTAAAACTTGACTTTGGATTTAGTTACAATTTTCTAATTAGAATTTGTTTGAATTTTCTCAGCATGTCAAATTCTAGAATACTATCTTCCGATGTACATAACAGTAAAATCAAATCAACAAACAAATTACTAGCGGTTGATTATACCAAAAGAGTTTTAACAGAGGATTGTTTTTTATCTCCCAACTCATCTGAAATTATGAATTATGTAGATGAGAATGTTGAATTCAAACAACAAGATAAATAAGATTTACTTTTTATCGAAGCATGTTTAGTGGAAAACAATAAAATCTTGATAATTGATTCAGGTGTCTCTAATCATGTATGTACTATTGATGACATAAAATGTTATAATCTTTAAGAATAAGGACAATCATGAATATGAATGAATGAACAAGTCCATGTCCCCGGCAACGGTTGATGACATAAAATTTGTCCATAAACTTGTAACGCATAAAATTTATCTTCTTCTTATGTCATACAACGCATGGATGATTATAATGCAAGATACAACTTGTAAGTGCATAATGTGATGATGCAATGATATGCGATACTACTTCAAGATATATGCATTATTAACGAAATTCTTGTAGTATGCTATATGTTGTCACAAGTTTCCTTGCGTTGAAATCAAGTATAATTTCACCGCAAGTTTCTCAGAGTGATCCAAGGTTGAACACAGGGATTGTTTTTAGGTTAATTGTGTTACGTTCGTGATATATGCGATGGGGGTTTCCAATTTAAAAAGAGTTGTGTTTATACAGGCGTTAAAAATTGCGGTAAAGTAAAATATGCGGTAAAGTAAAGTTGTGCAGTAAAATAAAGTGCGATAAAAGTAAACCTAAGCTATGATGATACAAGATATAGGTTACATGATACATGATACCGAGTTTGAGACTGACTGTGAAGATTATACAAAGAATCGTGTTATGCGGTGGCAAGGCTTTATGTACGAAACAGAAAGAGAAATGATAATTAGTACAAACATCGCAAGTTCATTAATTGCGTTAAAGATATAACTATGGTTCCACTTTACCTTGACGTACACCTTTCGATGATTGGCCATGTTCTCACATCTCTATGGTGAAACAGGGATGAACGTAATGAATGCAAGGTTGCTTCCATCTCTGGAAGTACTTCTCGCTTTAGTTAATGCATTCTTCTAACCTTCTCTCGACAGATCAGAATGGCATCTTCACTTCTGCTCTCATAGGTGAAGATGCCGTCTAGCATGCTTTAGCTAAACATATTTATTTGTTTAGCACAAATTAATTTACTTGTTTAATTCATTCTAATTACCAAAGGATTAAGAAAACATTGTGGAGAAAGCGATTAATGGAGGAATGGAAGTAGACAGAAATATGGAGATGGAAATGATCATGACATTTAATGATAAAATCAAGCGTCTGATACATGGTGTGAATGATTTAGACTAAGAAGATGAGATATAATTGATGATAGAGATAGAAACAAATACATAAGAGTGCAAATGTCTTGACACAGATATTGATGGAGAAATCGCTTGTCGGCGTATGGAGTGAATGGAAAGGTAAGCGTCCCTCTCAGGCTTGCTCAACCGATAGAGTTGATCTAGGTACAGAGCTTCACGGTGGGGATTTGGAATGATTCAACCTGAGACTCACCTCTCGGCCTTGTCTCTTTTCTTCCCGAATCTTCTCCGATCAGCACTCAGATCAGCCTCTCTCTCAGTATACAAATATCAAAATAGCCTCGTATCAAGTATATCTTTCAGTGAATTCTCTGAAGGTATTTATAGATGAATACTCTGACTCTTTGCCGTGTAGTCCCCACTTTATTGTTATGGAAATTTCAAAAATAGTGGAATAAATATTCCTTTCATTATTCAATCAATCTGTCGAAAATGCACAACGATTAGTTATACACGTGTCAAAATCCTCCGCGATTGCATTGCTCATTTGCATCTTTTGATCATGTGCCTGCATGCAGTGTTGTTTTTTATTACCGCATAAGGTTGAAGTTACATTGATCGCAAAGCTCTTGATCGATTGTAGCATGCACCATCATTGCATTGATCATCTATTCATTCCTGAATGATGGGTGCAATGCGACGTAGATGCGTTAATCTTTTTTCTCTTGAGTTTATGATGAAGAGGATGAGCTTCAAGAGAATGATTCGGAGTTCTTGCATAGTGGAACCCTGCAGTACCAGACACGAGATAGATCTTCCAAAGAACAAGGCTTTTTTCGAATAAGCTAATTCATTTGGGATCCTGCAGATCCACTCTTTTTCCTATTCAAAGATCAGCCTTTTGTCTCTGTGTTTTCACATCGAGAATTCTTTGCAGATGAAGAGATGTCAAAGGGGGGCTACTTACTTCCCAAACAGATCTTCCTACATCTATATATAAACAACTGGTTTATCAAGAATACGAAAGAAAAGCACTTCGGATTGTTGATTTCATCGCCAGAGATGGCTTAGAACCAATAGTTCATTATCTAATGGATTTTTTCCGTTCTAATACTCCATCCGAGAGTTTTCAGTATTTATCAAATCTGTTCCTATCTAACGGAACACTATTGGATCAAATGACAAAGACATTGTTGAGAAAAAAGATGGTTTTTCCCGGATGAAATGCAAATTGGATTAATGTAACAAGAGAAAGGTTTCCCATTCCTTAGCTAGAAAAAATATGAGGCCATGAAATAGGGATTAAGTGGAACAGAATTGACTGGGTGATAGAGTCATGAAAACACCAGTTTCTTCCATATTTTGGACCTTAGCTCCATGACCTTATCCATGTTGGTAGTCGCTTGTCTTATGAGTGAATCTCGAGGGTGTTTTTACAGTATACTGAATCAATATAGCTATCCTTCTTCTGACGCAGCAACGCAATTTCACAATAAGTATTGAAATGAAGCACTAAGTAATATAATTTGTTTCTTCTTTTCTTGGTGCTTGTCGATGTAGAATCATGTACCATTCATTCAATAGAAAATTCTGAAAATTCATGTCTGTAGTATTAAGGGTTCTCTCGGTTATTGGCTTCGGGCTAGAAAGTGAAGATTGGGTAAAATGTGAATCCGACAGGTTGGTTTATAATAATTCAGGAAGCAGATTCTTATAGTCCCAAAATTCAATTAAATTAGAATTAGACGTGAAATCTAGAAATATTTCTTTTTGTGTTTGTAGTTATATTTTTGTTTGAATCTTTTTGTTTTTTTTTTTTATTTTAAGGAATTGGTTAGTCGTCCAGTAACAAGTAACAGTAGTACATAGGATTCGATGAACAAAAGAGAACAACGAATAGAATAATAATAAATATTCGTTATGCACGGATTATTGTTGTTATATTAGTCTTCAAAGGATCGTTTCTCACCTAATTAGAAAGAATGGTTTTAATATGGAAAGAATAAATGGAGAACCTAGTTTCGAGCAATCTGATCGTGCGATACTTTTTTCTTTTTATTCAAGATTTTATGGGAATGAACCCACTACAGAAAATCTAATTAGTTGGAATCAAATTTAAATAAAGGGCATTATATTATAAGGTCATTCATTCTTCAGCGATTCAAAAAGCATTTCATTTTTTGAATCAAGTTACACAACATAGTTTATTTATTATTTTTTCTTTTTTTTATTTTTTCTTTCTAATTATTTAGAATCCATGTGCGCGCATACGGTGACTTGATTTCCTGCAAAACAGACTTGAAATATTCTTTTCTACCATCGCAATGGTGTCAATGGGTGTATTGACGACAATTTATAATTCTTGTATTTTCTTAACTAGTTTCTCTACAACTGATGCAACTTTCCTTTCTTTTAACTGCAATATCTAAATAAAGAAGTATAAATAACTTGTATTTCTACAAGTTATCACACCCCCAAATTTAGATATATGCTTGTTCTCAAGCATATCTTCTACTAAGGCAATAATGCTCAATTCCTATTCTAAATTTTGCATCAATTGGTTGCTCCAAATGTTCCACTTAGGCACATTACTTAACAACACAATTTCCTTCTATCCTTGCTAATTCATATCAACTCCCTACTTTATTCTTCTATACTACAAATTTCTGCTCAAAAATGTTTTTCTAGTTTTAAAAAGAATGTTTACCGCTTCTTATCAAAACAACTTGATACGTCTGGATGTGGTGGTCAAACTTTGCATCATTTATTAGAGACTATTGATCATGGTTACACTCTTCGTTTTGGCTTGTTCCCACGGGTGTCATGCGAACATCCAACTATGGTTGTGTGCCAATTTCAACTTTAACTCATGAATTTCAGAGGAGTTGTCTCTTGTATTCTTTTATTTTTTTCTTTCTCATTTTCTCTTTTCATATTGCGTTGTTCTTGGAAACCCACCATCGTTTTGGCTTGCTCCCATGGGTGTCATACGAACATTCAACTACGAGCAGGCTCTTTTCACAACTAACTCTTATCAGGTTGGGAATGTTTTTGAGGTTTCCCTTGCATTGACATTGGAGTTTATATATATATATAAATTAATGTATTTTTCTTAATGACCGCATACTCTTGATCTGATCTGCTCAAACGTTCCCTACCCCCAAATTTAGAGATGCGCAAGATCTTCATTGCATTGTTTGGACAAAATAGACAAACACTTAAACAAAATTTCAAAAAGAAGGTTTGAGCAAAATTTTGATGGGTAAAAGGTAAAGTACTACTAAGCTACGAATTAACTAAGTGTTAGTCAGAAATTACAAAGTATGGGAAATGTTTCTAAGTGAATGCATATTATACATCATGGCAGCGCAATGAATAACGCAAAAAGAAAGATTAAGAATATCGCATAGTTGACAAAGGATGATAAAAAAGAGGCACAGGCATATAGAGAGGATTGCTACTTAGTTGTATTTAAAATTAACTAAGTATACAAATAATTACAAATAATGCAATACAAAAATTTTGGCCTGTACAAAGAATCAAAGAATTTAATTAAACAATGAATGAAATAAAGATAAAAGAATGGCCGCATAACAAAAAAATAAATGTAAAAATTATTGTTGAGGAGTAGGAGGGTCTGAAGGAGGGCTCTAATGCAGTACGGGTGGAGTCTCTTCGAAAACCAGTCGCTGCTTGAGATGCGGAGGCACCATGGGACCATGAAGATATGCTGTTAGAAAATTAAAGTACTCATGGTGGCGCTCCATAAGCTGCCTTTGGTGGCGATGGATCGTATAAATGTTGCACTAAGTATTGATCAACGCCTCCCTTGACGTGGCAGCACTGCGTTGTATATCATTGACTTACTCCATTACCACATCAAATTTCTGGTTGAAGAAGGCTTGTTGCTGGAAGAAGAGTTCTTGCTGTTGGGAGAAGAGTTGTTGTTGTTGGGCAAAAAGAGTCTGCATATCTGTTCACTCAGCAGCTAGGTAGGCGATAGTGGGTTGTGTCTGCGATGTTTCGCCAGCAACGTTTTGGGGTTGGGCAGATGTGCCTTCACCCAAATCGTGTGGGTCATCAACATACGGCGGTGGGAGGGGAAGATGCGGTGATGATGCTAAAGGTGGGGATGAGGCTGCTGGATATGCGGTTGGAAAATTAGAAAGAGTGGGAAGATTGGTCAAGTGCTCAAGAAAGGAAGAAGAAAAAGGTTGTGCGGGAGGGCTTAGAGGGAAAATTATTAAGGGTAAAGGATCTAAGGGTTCTGGTTCTTGTGTTGTTTCTTCTTGGATTTTCTCCTTTCCCTTATCATCTATGGGCTGCCTTTTCAACTTGGGATCTTGCGGCACATTCAAATCAATGTTGGGCCTTTTCAAAGGAAGCTCAGGGCAGTGTGGGGAATCTTTGAGGAGCAATCTCAAAATCTTGACGTTTATTAGGCCATGAACTTCTGCCATTGGCTCTTCATCAATGCCCACACCTAGTGATAGGCATAAACTTGAAACCGTCTATGGGAAGAAGTACTACCCTCTTATGTGCCCCACAAAACCCCTGATTTGTCTTGCGATCAACCGGCCTACATCGATTGGAATGTCACGCGCAATGTAATATGTGGCCATAACTCGATCCCTTGAAATTATCTTGTCATGGGAAGTTGGGATCAGCCACCTTTTCACCAAATAAACCCAAGCCGTGCCTCCTGATGCAGAGTCTTGGATGCCAGGGTCTTGATTCCTTTTAAACAAACCGACCACTTAGTGCCTGGTTGCATTAATACTCCCAGCACATCTTCCATTTGATCTTCAGTGGGATCATCAATGATTTTGTTGCCTGGTGCATCCAGGTTATCCTTTATCTAGTATAGTTCATTGATGTCCCTTGCGCTGAAAGACACCGTTTGCCCTTTTGTGGTTACCACATCCTTGGTGCCATGTAGCCGTCCATGGTAGAAGTCGCGCACTACCTCTGGAATAACAATGGCTGGGCACTGGCAAAATGTGTCCCATGCATGTTCTACAATCACACTTGTAATCAAGTCTGGTAGTGGCGTTGGCGCAAGGAAAAAGCCCATCTCCATCAACAAGTCATCGTTCTCTTTCTTTCTTGATGGATGCACCTTTGCCAACGCAGGCTTGCTACTTTCTACGACTGCTTTACCCTTTCCTTTGGCAACCACAAGGCGAGATTATTGCCTTTGTTTTCTTTCCCGTTCCTTGCATTGTTCCTCATTCTCTCGTTCAACAAGTTTCTTGCCCTTCTTCTTACTTAAGCGCTATCTGTTGGCTTCGCGCTTCCTTTCCTTCTCTTCTCTCATTCTCCTTTCTTCTCCTGCCTTCTTTTTCTTTTCTTCTTCTTCCTCTTCTCTCATTCTCTTTCAAACTCTTCTACAAACTACTCAGAGGCCAACAAAAGGCATTGTTCCTCTTCGAGTCGCCTTATTTCTTCGAGTCTCAAGATCTCATTATTGCAGCGCACTTCCTCATCATGCATTCTTCTTCTTCGATTACCTTCTGCGATGATGAGTTCCACCCGCTCCATTTTCTCCTGCCTCTCTTCCTTTTCCTTTCTCCTCCTTTCCTCTTTTTCTAATGCGTTGATCAAAATTGAAGGGTCAATGGTAGACCTTTGCAGCGAATTCTCCTTACTACGCCGCATTAGGGGGGTATCTTCTCCTTCTTCGCCTTCGTTGGTCGCAACCAATTGCGTTGTTTCAGGTTGCGCCGGCTCCCTAAGTTGTGTTGGTTCCCCCCTATCCTCCCTCATGGAGG